>NC_140579.1:262414421-262507706 GCF_964204655.1 Triturus cristatus
GGAATGAGAAAATACAGGGAGTATGCGCCTGACCCTTGATATTGTAACGGTACAGGCTCTATGGCTCCTTTTAGCAAAAGAGACTGGGCTTCTTGTTTCAGCAGGTGTAAATGTTTTGGTGACATTTTGTGAGAACAATGTGAGGTTTGGTGGTAAGCTCCAAACAATAATCATGTTGTATAATTCCCAACACCCATTTGTCTGTAGTTATGGACTGCCAAATGGGGAGGAATTGTTGCAGTCTTCCCCATACAGGTGTGGTACAGTCGGTGGGAAATGTGGGAAAGTCACTGTTTATTAGGAGAAGGGGAATTACGGGGCATGCTGCCTTTTCCTCTACCCTTAGAATTGCTCCCTCTGTAACCTCCTAGAAAGAATCCTCTTGAAGGAGACGACTGGCTGTTACCCTTATAGGTGGATGTATTTTGGTCTGAGGGTGAGGTCTTAGACCCTGCTCAGTAAAAAGACAGACAAAGTGAACATCTACTGGAGCGCTCCCATAGATTTGGCGACCTAAGTGTCCTTTTTCATTTTTTCCAAACCCTGATCGACATCAGGACTAAAAATATGTTTTTTGTCGCAGGGTGTGTTCAGAATAAGTTGTTGGACTTAGAGCTCAAATTCAGAGATCCTCAACCAAGCATGTCTTCTAACAAGAAGGCTGGTGTTGACTTCTATAGCTGCCGTATTAGCAGCATCCAATGCACACCTTATTGAAGAGTTAGAAATTAGTTTCCCTTCATTTACTAAGTCCTGGGCTCTGGTTTAATGCTCATCTGGAAGATATTGAAGCAGATGCTCCATTTCATCATTTTGTCGTATCTGGCTAAAAGGCCTTGCGTATTTGCAATGCGCTAGTGATTGGCAACTTGAGCCGCTACGAGAGAAAAATCAATTATTTGGACTCTTTATCCAATGGAGGAGCGTCCCCAAATGTTTGAGAATTAACCTTTTTACAAGTATTAGATATAACTAGTGAATCTAATGGTAATTGTCCCTTGATAAATATTGGATCAGTCGGTGAGGCCTTATATTTTTTTATCAACACTGGGAGTTAATATGCGAGCACGCCCAGAATCCTTAAAAATGTCATCTGCGTGTCTCATCATGCCCTTAAGGATAGGAAGTGTTTGCGATGACCTATATGTAGACCCTAAGGTTTCAAACAAAAAATCTTCCTCTAATGCCTCTTTGAATAGTGCCGCCCCGTGACATTAGGCTGCCCTGGCAATGAGTTCTTGGTAGGCTACATTGTCATCTGGGGCGATGGATTGGCAGGGTAAATGTCTGGCTCGTTATCTGCTGGGGCATCAATAGTATAATCGGACAATGGGTCTGCTGGTAAATGTGTACCCTCTTCATCAATATCATCATTATCATGTTGAGATAATGGAGAATCCGGAGGTGTAATTTGTAAAGCATCTGAAGGAGGAGAGGGTAGTGGTGGAGTGGATGGCGGTGGTATATGAAAAGGACTGGTGGCAACAGATTTCCTCTTTAAAAGAATTTTGTAAGGAGTGTCCTGATCTGGAAGCTTGTGTTTTTGAGGCAGTTTAGCGTGTATACAACCTGTGTCAGGGTTAATATAGAGTTCTTTTTGTTTCCAATCCTTTTTTGGTGGGACAATGTCTAAATTCGGATTGGACGAGGGATGTTTAGATTTCAGCGCCTGTGTTTTCGATGCCAACATGTGATGCTCTTTGGATGCGGAAGATTTCAGTTCCGAAGGCTGTCTCCCTTTCGGTGTGTAAAATTTCCGCTCCGAGCTAGATTTCTGCTTGGATCTGGATGGTTTTGGATCCCAAGAGGACTTTTGGTGAGTAGGTACGGAGACTGAAGGCTTGACAGTGTGTTTCGGAGCTGAGCCTGGAAGTGGGGCATCGGAAACGTTGTCTCTGTGCCGACCTTGGCCAGATGGCAGAGGTGGTGCCGAAGCCTCGTCTTTTTTCCTGGGGAAGTTGGAGGGGAAGGGGGTCTTCGGTACTCACGTGACCCTGTTCTTGTGGTAATTCTTCGACGTCGAGGTCTATCTGGAGGTCTGAGCCAGAGTCCTGGCCTGTTAGAATCCCGGTTCTCTGGTTGGCACAGGTAGGTACTTGTGACAAGCAGGGAACCTTTCCTCTAGTCAGGGTAAGGGGTTACACTACTAAAACAACCCCTGCTCACCCTCTAGGTAGCTTGGCGCGAGCAGACAAGGCTTATCTCAGAGCGTTATAGGTTAAGCATTTGTGAACACATACAGTAACCAAGTGACAACACTACAAATGGACACCACACAGGTATTTATATTAAAAATAAGGATTCTTTATATAGGATTATCACAAGACCATTAAACGATTAAAAATACACAATACGGTTGCTTAGTTGGTAGAAGATTGCTTAGTTTCTCTTAAGTTTTTAAATGCGACACTTTAAGTCAATGTACCTTAGATGCGACACGCAGGGCAACGAAAGTGTTGCAGCGATGCAGATGCGTTGAAGTTCTTGGTGCAAAAGAAATAAAGACGGGATCTTCCAGATGCGTTACGCTTCTCCGATGTTGCGAGAAGGCTCGACTCGATGCGTCAGCTACAGCGGCGTCACCCTTGACGAGATGCGACGACAGCGGCCTTGGCAGCGGCACTCTTCTCCGACGTTGCGAGACGCTTCCGCTCGATGCGATGCTGCAATGGCGACGCCCCTTCTGCGAGATGCGACGACAGCGGCTCCGACGGCGGCACGCTTCTCCGTGGATGCGAGGCGCTTTTCTGGTTGCGGTGCAATGCGACAACTACGATGGTTGCGATGGCGACACGCTTCCTCCTCGATGCGAGACTCTTCTCTCAATGCGGTGCAATGCGACAGCTACGATGGCTGCGATGGCGACACGCTTCTTCGGCGTTGTGAGACACTTCCGGAATGATGCGAGACGCTTCCGCTCGATGCGATGCTGCAGCGGCGACACTCTCTGCGAGATGCGACGGCAACCGCTCCGACGGCGGCACGCTTCTCTTCCTTGCGTCGCGCTTCCAGCTCCTTACGACACGCAGTCACTCAGAAGGCCCAACAACAGCAGCAGGCACTTCCAAAAGACTCTGGGGAGCTGGGGGTGAAGTCCACTGGTCCTGGGACTTCGTTCAGGGGGCAAGCTCAGTTCAAGCCCTTGGAGATCTTTTGAAAGCACAAGTTGAAGCAAAGTCTTTAGTAGTCTTTCTCCTCTCCTTCAGCAGCAAGGCAACCACTGCAGGCCGATCCCCCCCAGGTCAGGGACAGTACTCCTCCTACAGCTTTCCCAGTTCCTTCTCCTCTGGCAGAGGTTCTTCTTGTTTCAGCAGGATCTAATTTCTTGGGAGCAGGGTCCCAATACTTATACCCCTAATTCCTTTGTTCCTCTGGGGTTGAGGGGCCTTTGCCCAGTCCAAACTAGTTCTTGAGCACTCTGTTGACATGACTCTGCCTTTCTATTCAGGGTGCAGGGCAGAAACATCAGCCGCTCCGCAGGAGGTGGAGCCAGCATTGTGGTAGCAGAGCACAACCCTATTCAGAGCCCAGGTGTACTCCTCCCACCCATCTGACTGCCAATCTTCCTATTCACCACCAGGCTACCTAGCCCTGCCCCTCTGGGTTTCCCCAGCACTGTCACTCACACAACCAGACAGGCAGATACACATCATAGCAGAAGCGGGCTGAAATGGTCAAGCAAGCAAATACCAACTTTCTAAAAGTGGTATGTGCAAACACAGAATATTAAAATAAACTTTACTAAAAGATGTATTTTATTATTCTGAGTTCAGGCATACTAAACTCTAATTTCTACCATGTTCCCTGGGTCTGTTAGGATCATAGGATGTAACAATTCTAACAGCCCATTCTCGCCTATGGAGAACAGGTAGCCTTACAATAGTGAAAAACGAAAATGGCTGTAATTCACTATTAGGACATGCCACACACATCTGGCTTGTCCTACCTTATGCTTACGATGCACCCTGCCCTTGGGCCTACCATAGGGGTGACTGATATGAAGTTAAGGGAAGGTTTAGGGACTGGCAAGTGTGTGCACTTACCCAGTCAGCATGACAGTACCAGACTGCACGCAGGTTCTGCAATGGCAGACCTTAGATACATTTTACCAGGCTGCTTCTGTGGGTGGCACAACCAGTGCTGCAAGCCCACCAGCAGCATTTGTATTTACAAGCCCTGGCACTCCTGCTGCACTTTACTGGGGTTTGACAGTAAACCAAATAAGCCAATCATGGAATCCAACCAACATATACATTTTAAATAGGGAGCACTTGCACTGTGGCACTGGTTGGCAGTGGCACAGTGCTCTGAGCAGCTAACACCAGCAAAACACATGAGGCACAGCGACAAAAAAAGTGGAAGGGAGACTCACGCCAAGGTGCCAGGTCTAACACGTGTCCCCTCCAGCTGAAAAGTGGGGAGAACTACCCTACCCCAGGGAGTTCCTCATCACTAAGGCGGAAAAATCTGGACAGACCGTCAGCATTGGTGTGATCTGTACCAGGGCAATGTTCCACGGTGAAATCCATACCCTGTAGGGAAATGGACCACCTCAACAGCTTTGGATTCTCGCCCCTCATATGCATCAACCATCTGAGGGGCCTGTGGTCTGTCTGAACCCGGAAGTGAGACCCAAACAGGTATGGTCTTAGCTTCTTCAGCGCCCAGACCACAGCAAATGCCTCACTCGCAATAGCACTCCACCTCTGTTCCCGTGGAAGTAACCTCCTGCTAATAAAGGCTACAGGTTGATCTAGGCCCTCTTCATTAATCTGTGAAAGAACAGCCCCCACACCATGCTCTGAAGCGTCTGTCTGGATGATAAACTCTTTGGAGAAGTTGGGAGCCAAAAGCACGGGCGCCGTGCACATAGCAGCTTTCAGGGCCTCAAAAGATTTCTGACAGGTGTCAGTCCAAATCACATTCCTGGGCTGCTTCCTTGAAGTCAGCGCTGTCAAGGGGGCAACAATGTTGCCATACCCCTTGACAAACCTCCTGTAGTACCCGGTGAGACCTAGGAAGGCTCTCACCTCTGTCTGGGTTTTGGGCGACTCCCAATTCAGGATGGTTTCTATCTTGGGTTGAAGGGGTGCCACCTGGCCACTCCCAACTTGGTGCCCCAAGTACACCACTGAACCCTGCCTGATCAGGCACTTACTTGCCTTGATCGTGAGGCCTGCCCTCCGCAGCGCCATCAACACTTCCCAGAGGTGGCGCAGGTGTTCCTCCCACGTGGAGCTGAACACTGCGATGTCATCCAGGTATGCTGCACTGAACAAATCCAGCCCAACCAACACCTGGTTGACCAACCTCTGGAAGGTGGCAGGGGCATTTTTCATCCCAAAGGGCATAACGCAGAACTGGTAATGCCCATCAGGGGTGAAAAATGCTGACCTCTCTTTGGCCCCATCGGTCAAGGCGATCTGCCAGTACCCAGACGTTAAATCAAACGTGCTGAGGTAGTTGGCAGCCCCTAGCCGATCTATGAGCTCATCAGCTCTGGGGATGGGGTGCGTCAGTCCTGGTGACCGAATTGAGTCCTCTGTAGTCCACACAGAACCAGAGTTCGGGTGTGGCTCCCAGCGCTGCAGCCTTTGGGACCAAGACCACTGGGCTGGCCCAAGGACTGCTTGAGGACTCAATTACCCCAAGGGCAAACATCTTGGAGACCTCTTCCTTGATGCAGGCCCTTACCCTGTCAGTCACCCTGTAGGCCTTGTGCCTCACGGGGGTACTATCCCCAGTGTCCACATCATGGACGTACTAATCAGTGACACCGGGAACCAGGGAAAACAGGTCAGGAAATTGTCCCAGCAGCTGGCAACAATCATTCTGTTGCTCAGGGGTCAGGGTGGAAGAGAGGATGACACCATCCACTGACCCATCTTGCTCCTTGACTGACAGGAGGTCAGGAAGAGGCTCGGTCTCCTCCTCCATCCCAGCATCTGTCACTAAGAGCATGCCCACTTGGGACCTCTACAAGTGGGTTTGAGGCGGTTGACATGTAGGACCCTTAAGGGGTTCCTAGGAGACTTCAGGTCCACCAAATAGGTAACCGGACTCTTGCGCTCCACCACCTCAAAGGGACCGGTCCACTTATCCTGGAGCACACAGGGCTCCACAGGGGCCAAGACCCATACCTTCTGTCCAGGCTGAAGCTCTACCAGAGTGGCATTCTGGTCGTACCACCACTTCATCTCCTCCTGGCTGGCTTCCAGGTTTGCCTCAGCAAGTTCCCTGAAACGCCTAGTCTGGTTTCTGAAGGCCAGCATGTAACTATATACATTCTGGGGAGGTTTCCTGGGAGATTGCTCCCAGCCTTCCTTGACCAGACTTAGAGGTCCTCTCACTGGGTGTCCGTACAGAAGCTCAAAGGGACTGAACCCTAGAGACTTCTGTGGCACCTCTCTGTAAGCAAAGAGAAGGCATGGCAAGAGGACGTCCCACTTACGCCTCATGGGTCCTTCCAGGCCCATTATCATGCCTTTGAGGGTTCGGTTGAATCTCTCAACCAACCCGTTTCCTTGGGGGTGGTAAGGTGTGGTGAACTTGTAGGTTACACCACACTCTTGCCAAAGGGATTTCATATATTTAGATATGAAATTGGTACCTCGGTCAGACACCACCTCTAGAGGGAATCCCACTCGGGAGAAAATTCCCATCAGCGCACGTCCCACCACGCGGGCCGTCACTGTCCTCAGAGGAATGGCTTCCGGGTACCGGGTGGCATGGTCCACCAGGACCAGGATGAACCTATTGCCCATCGCTGTCCTGGGGTCCAGTGGCCCTACAATGTCAATCTCCACTCGCTGGAATGGGGTACCGACCACAGGGAATGGTTGGAGTGGAGCCTTCTGCTTCCTTCCACTCTTCCCACTTGCCTGGCAAGTTTGGCATGTTCTGCAGTGAGTATCTGAACTACTGCGCATATGGGGCCAAAAGAAGTGGGTGACAAGCCTTTCAAAGGTCTTGTCCTGCCCCAAATGTCCTGCTAAGGGTACATCGTGAGCCAGCCCCAGTAGGAAGGCTCTGAAGCACTGGGGTACCACCAGCACACGGGCTGACCCAGGCTCAGTCACCTTAGGCTCAGAATACAGGAGGTCGTTCTCCCAGTAAATGAAATGTGTTCCGGACTGATCACCGTTGGCCTGGTCTGCAGCCTGCTGCCGCATACCCACAAGAGAAGGGCATTCTTTCTTCTCCCTGCAGAACTCTTCCCTGGAAGGTCCTCCTTCCTGCTGCCAATGGGTCAGCTCAGGCAGGTCCCCCAGTTCAGCTTTCTGTTCCCCTGTAGGTTCCAGGGCATCCCCCTCAAGGTCTGCTCCCTCCTGGACTGTGAGAACTTCAGGGGCCGGCTTCCCGCGCCCCCTGCTCCTTCTCTTTAAGGCCGGTCCCTGGGCCTCCCTCCCAGGCTCCAGGACCTCTTGAGTACCTCTACTGGCTGCCATGGACCGTGTGGTGACACACGCCCAATCCGGCATACCCAACATCTCCAGGTGAGCACTCCGCTCCACCTTAGCCCAAGGTGAGCTCTCCAAGTCGTTCCCTAACAGACAGTCTACAGGCATGGCGGGCCTCACAGCTACCTGAAGAGTACCAGAGACCCCCCTCCCACTGAAAGGGAACCTGAGCCACTGGGCAGTGGCTCTCGGTGTTGTCGGCAGCAACAACCGGATAGAATGCTCCTGGGACAACCTGCTCCTGAGACACCAGGTGGCGCTTGACAGCCGTCACACTGGCTCCTGTGTCTCTGAGAGCTTCAACCCTATGGCCATTTATGGTCACCCACTGCCTGTATTTTTTAGTGTTCTCAGGCAGCTGGGTTTGGGGGACCACTTCACGGTCTCCTAATGAGACAAGGGACATCTCTGTGGGACCCCACCCACCTTGGACACCCATCTCCTCCCCCAGGGCTACACTAGTCACCTGCCGGGATGAAGCACCAGTGGGTGCTGGTTTACCAAAAAATGGACACTTCACATCAGAGGCAAAATGCCCCATGTTACCACACTTGTAACATCTGATGGGCCCCTTCTGAACAGGTGTACCTGTCGGGGCCCCTGACGGTTTCTGTGGTGGGGGAGGCTGAGAACCTTTCCCTTGGTTCCCTTGGGGACTACTTTGGGGCCTCTTCTGGAACTCCCTCTGTTTACCCTTGTCCCCCCCACTCTTCTGTTGGGGACCCTGCCCACCTTTGGCGGAATCTCCCACTTGACCCTTGTGGACCCTGGTACTGACCCAGCGGTCCGCCTCCTCAGCAAGCATCCTAGGGTTAGTCAGCCTACTATCAATCAGGTGCTGGCGTAGCTCAGGAAAACAATTACTGGACAAGTGCTCCCATGCCATTAAATCAAGAAGCCCTTGAAAATCATTAACTTTGCTACCCTTCACCCAACCATCCAGTGCTCTGCAAAAAAAAGTCACATATTCAACATACGTACTGTTTGGAATCTTGGTGCAACCCCTGAACCTTTGCCTATAAAACTCAGGGATCAACCCATACCTAGACATCAAAGCAGCCTTCATATGGGGATAGGAATTATAATCATCTGAAGGCAAATCCAGCAGTGTATCCCGCCCCTCACTAAGGAACCGTCCCCACAACCCGCTCCCCAATCTTTCTCAGGGACCCGGTGGGAAGACATGGCTACCTCATAGGCCTTAAACCACTGCCCTATGTCATCATTCTTGAAGAATTCCTTAACCACATCCTTTGGTATGTACACCTTTGATTCTGTCTGCACTGACGGTGTGCTGCCACCAGAGGGAGTAGACTCTAAACTCTTAGCTTTCAGATCTAATTCCCTCAACTTTGTTTCATGCTCCATTTGTATTCTTCTCTCTTCCAGAGCCAGCTTTTTGCTCTCTAGCTCCAGCTCCCATTCAATTTGAGTTTTGCCATTTCCATTTCGTGCATCCTACTCTCTCTTCTATCTGCCAGCTCCTCTGGAGATATACTCTTACTAGACACACTGCTACCAGCAGAGGAAGGGCTTCTCCTCCCTCTTGAGCACACTGGCTCATCCAGTTGCTCATCTGCATTATCATCATCAGTGGCCTTCCTTGCTTCTACCCAGGCCTTCAGCGCCTTGTAGAGCTGTCTTGTTTTTACATCCAGTTGTAGAAACATTAAACTTCTTGCAAAAGAATTTCAGCTGTGATAACTTGTAGCTGTCTAGTTTTCTTCCCATTCAAATTCTGTGTTGACAGAGACTATGGATTCTCCTTTGTCCACCATGGTAAAGCTTGGCAGTGCTCAAAAATAGACGGTCCCAAAAAGAAATCTACCAACAAGTATTGGTTGCGTTTAAGGTCTGCACTCACTAAGTAGTGTTCACCAATCACTGTACATGAGTCACAAATGCAAGTCCAGAATCCTCACCGCTGACCACCAATGTTAGAATCTGGGTTCTCTGGTTGGCACAGGTAGATACTTGTGACAAGCAGGGAACCTTTCCTCTAGTCAGGGTAAGGGGTTACACTACTAAAACAACCCCTGCTCACCCTCTAGGTAGCTTGGCGCGAGCAGACAAGGCTTATCTCAGAGCGTTATAGGTTAAGCATTTGTGAACACATACAGTAACCAAGTGACAACACTACAAATGGACACCACACAGGTATTTATATTAAAAATAAGGATTCTTCATATAGGATTATCACAAGCCCATTAAATGATTAAAAATACACAATACGATAGCTTAGTTGGTAGAAGATTGCTTCGTTTCTCTTAAGTTCTTAAATGCGACACTTTAAGTCAATGTACCTTAGATGCGACACGCAGGGCAACAAAAGTGTTGCAGCGATGCAGATGCGTTGAAGTTCTTGGTGCAAAATAAATAAAGACGGGAGCTTCCAGATGCGTTACGCTTCTCCGATGTTGCGAGAAGGCTCGACTCGATGCGTCAGCTACAGCGGCGTCACCCTTGACGAGATGCGACGACAGCTGCCTTGGCAGCGGCACTCTTCTCCGACGTTGCGAGACGCTTTCGCTCGATGCGATGCTGCAGCGGCGACACCCCTTCTGCGAGATGCGACAACGGCGGCTCCGATGGCGGCACGCTTCTCCGTGGATGCGAGGCGCTTTTCTGGTTGCGGTGCAATGCGACGGCTGCGATGGCGACACGCTTTCTCCTCGATGCGAGACTCTTCTCTCAATGCGGTGCAATGCGACAGCTACGATGGCTGCGATGGCGACACGCTTCTTCGGCGTTGTGAGACACTTCCGGAATGATGCGAGACGCTTCCGCTCGATGTGATGCTGCAGCGGCGACACTCTCTGCGAGATGCGACGGCAACAGCTCCGACGGCGGCACGCTTCTCTTCCTTGCGTCTCGCTTCCAGCTCCTTGCGACACGCAGTCACTCAGAAGGCCCAACAACAGCAGCAGGCACTTCCAAAAGACTCTGGGGAGCTGGGGGTGAAGTCCACTGGCCCTGGGACTTCGTTCAGGGGGCAAGCTCAGTTCAAGCCCTTGGAGATCTTTTCAAAGCACAAGTTGAAGCAAAGTCTTTAGTAGTCTTTCTCCTCTCCTTCAGCAGCAAGGCAACCACTGCAGGCCGATCCCCCAGGTCAGGGACAGTACTCCTCCTACAGCTTTCCTAGTTCCTTCTCCTCTGGCAGAGGTTCTTCTTGTTTCAGCAGGACCTAATTTCTTGGGAGCAGGGTCCCAATACTTATACCCCTAATTCCTTTGTTCCTCTGGGGTTGAGGGGCCTTTGCCCAGTCCAAACTAGTTCTTGAGCACTCTGTTGACATGACTCTGCCTTTCTATTTAGGGTGCAGGGCAGAGACATCAGCCGCTCCGCAGGAGGTGGAGCCAGCATTGTGGTAGCAGAGCACAACCCTATTCAGAGCCCAGGTGTACCCCTCCCACCCATCTGACTGCCAATCTTCCTATTCACCACCAGGCTACCTAGCCCTGCCCCTCTGGGTTTCCCCAGCCCTGTCACTCACACAACCAGACAGGCAGATACACATCATAGCAGAGGCGGGCTGAAATGGTCAAGCAAGCAAATACCAACTTTCTAAAAGTGGTATTTGCAAACACAGAATATTAAAATAAACTTTACTAAAAGATGTATTTTATTATTCTGAGTTCAGGCATACTAAACTCGAATTTCTACCATGTTCCCTGGGTCTGTTAGGATCATAGGATGTAACAATTCTAACACCCCATTCTGGCCTATGGAGAACAGGTAGCCTTACAATAGTGAAAAACGAAAATGGCTGTAATTCACTATTAGGACATGCCACACACATCAGGCTTGCCCTACCTTATGCTTACAATGCACCCTGCCCTTGGGCCTACCATAGGGGTGACTGATATGAAGTTAAGGGAAGGTTTAGGGACTGGCAAGTGTGTGCACTTACCCAGTCAGCATGACAGTACCAGACTGCACGCAGGTTCTGCAATGGCAGACCTTAGATACATTTTACCAGGCTGCTTCTGTGGGTGGCACAACCAGTGCTGCAAGCCCACCAGCAGCATTTGTATTTACAAGCCCTGGCACTCCTGGTGCACTTTTCTAGGGTCTGACAGTAAACCAAATAAGCCAATCATGGAATCCAACCAACATATACATTTTAAATAGGGAGCACTTGCACTGTGGCACTGGTTGGCAGTGGCACAGTGCTCTGAGCAGCTAACACCAGCAAAACACATGAGGCACAGCGACAAAAAAAGTGGAAGGGAGACTAATGCCAAGGTGCCAGGTCTAACATGGCCGGAGAAGATTTCTTCTTCCTCTGCCGCTGATGCCCCCCGATCTTCTTGATTGGAATGTTCACCGAAGATGTCTGGTGTGTCTTCGATGCTTTGACGCTGCATTTCTCGGCGTCTGGACCGATGATCGCGAAGAGTTTTTATTGAACGAATTGATTTGCAGGCATCATAGTCTTCCTCCTTGTGCTCTGGAGACAAGCACAAGTTACACAATTAGTGTCAATCAGTGTGTCGATACTTCGCGTGGCACTGAGGGCAAAATTTGAACGGTGTCCGTTCCATCGACGGAGAGCTTACCTGACGCGGTTAGGCCCAAAGGCCGTCCATAAAGCTTTCCGATCTAAAGTAGTATTTGGTGACTGAAACGATACGCAGAGAAGTGGGAAACACGTACGAGAACAATACTGTTGAGGTAGAGAGGGTTGCGTGTCGAGGGGAACCAAAGAACGTTTTCGAACCAAAGCGCAGCAACACACGTCCAAACCCGATGGCGTAAAAAAACAATCTAACAATGGAGTCGATGCCCATGCGCACTATCACCGAAAGGAGGAGTCACCTTACCTCGTGACTGGAAAGACTGCTTCGAAGAAAAACAACTTGCAATCATCCGGACCCAACAGTAGATGGCAGGAGTATGCAAAGCATGTGATCTACAGCTCACATGCCTCAAACAAAATGTTCTTACCCAACTAACCAGCCTCTTGGATTCCCGGTCCGGGGGTGCAAAAGGGAACGTGCCATGTGATGTAGAGGCTCGGCCCACCAAGCTCTCAGGGGTCACCCGGTGCAAGGTGATGGCAGCGAGCGATTATTCTATTCTCAGGAGTCCTTGTGCTGGTTTTGGACCAGGTCCCCAGAAGGACATTGGTCAAGACCTCAATAAAGCAGTGCTGAGAAGGAGAACTCTGCTGCAGGACCTCCATCAAGAAGTTAGTCTTGAACATCACAGATGGGACCTGAAGGTCGAGGACCTCAGCTGCCCTTGGCACCACCATAGTGTATGACGCTCCAGCCTCAGCAGCCACGGTAGGGGGA
This sequence comes from Triturus cristatus, assembly GCF_964204655.1. Classification (NCBI taxonomy): domain Eukaryota; kingdom Metazoa; phylum Chordata; class Amphibia; order Caudata; family Salamandridae; genus Triturus; species Triturus cristatus. Next base: position 262,427,179 of record NC_140579.1, read on the forward strand.
AAGCAGACCTGAATCTGGAGAGGTGTCCAGTTCACTGGCCTCACCCAATTTCTTATACCAGTCCATGTCTTGCTTTGGCTGGTGTTGTAAAGGGTTCAGTGACCCCTCCCAATCTTCCTCCATTCATAGCCCTTCAGAATAAGACTAAGGAACCGACCTAGGCCTGAAGGGTTCTGTCTGAGCTGGAATTGGCATAGGTAGGCGCTGATTTGGCTCTGGGTCATTAGGGATGAGAATGGAGCTGGCGCCGGTGGTGTCGGAGTCTCGGCGTTTGGACTGGCAGCGGGGAAGGTAGCAGTGGCACGGCCGGCATCGGTCTGGATTCATTACTGGATCCATGGGGGGGTGGGGTCATCGGTGCCGGAGCTGCGGGTAGATACCGATGGAGCCACCTCTGAGCCTGCAAGGCCAGAAGGTGCGCCGGCAGGGTCAGGCACCCAAATATTAGGGACATGGCATCACAGAATTCTTTGAACTGGGCAGGGTTCGCTCCAGCTCCTGGTAAGGCGAGGGAGTGCAGAACCAAGTTCAGCTGAATGAGGCCTTGAATGCCAAGACTCCTCCGTCACGTTAGCTTACAGACAGGGAGAGGCTGAAGAACACAACTTACTTACCTGTAACTTTGGTTCTCCAGTATTGGTAACTTTCATAGATTCCCATTGCTTGTATCATTCCCCGTCGTCGAGAAGGGAGTCCCCGGTAAATAAAAAATACCATAGAAATAGGTACCAAAAAAAAAAAAAATAAGGCCCAGGCCTCATCTCATTTTGTAGCCTATCCACCTCTTTTTGTAAAAGAGACCAAATAAAATGAACAGCCAATCAGAACAGCCTCACCCCATAGAACCTTCCTGAGAGAGCTTCAGATTTTCCTAGCCGTTCTGTAACAGTATAATAGAGGATGCTGAAGGCTGAGCTTTCCCAGGGGAGAAGGGTGGGCGCATGGGAATCTATGAAAGTTAAAATACTGGAGAACCAAAGTTACAGATAAGTAACTTGTTTTCTTACTCCAGTATTGGAACTTTCATAGATTCCCATTGCTTGTATCAGAATAGCTAGCAGTCAGAACGCACATTTTGTGTCGTAATACATTGTTATAAAATCTTGCAAGATGCATCACATTCATTAGAGATACAAATTATCTATAGAGAATTGGCAACAGAATAGTAGGTGAACATAAAGAGATACAAAATGTGCGAATAACCAATAAAAGGAAGGAGGGTTAGTAGGGAAAGCTCACCACTTATTGAAAGAGCTTCCTCTGGACTGCCTGTCCCACTGCAGCATCACTATGCGTGGAGGAGTCCAAGCAGTAATGCCTTTTGAAGGTATGGGTACTGCTCCATGTCACTGCTCTGCAAATGACCTTGATCAGCACCCTCGGAGAAGAGAGCAACAGAAGAAGACAAATGGCTCTCGTAGAGTGCGCCCTGACCCGCCCCTCCAGGGGCTTACCAGCCGCCTGGTGACAGTATTAGATCATGCTGGCAATCCATCGAGCAATACCCTGCTTTGAAAGAGGGAAACCCTTGCGAGGGGCACTGAAAGCGACAAAGAGCTGTGTTGATCTTCTGAAATCTTTGGTACGTTGAAGATAACATTTTAGACATCTTTGAACAACCAGAGAGTAAAGCCCTCTCTGCTGGAGTAGTGGGTCGAGGAAAAAAGGATTTGAGAATCACTTGTTCATTCAAATGAAAGTCTGAAGGTACCTTCGGGATAAATTTGGGATTCATTCTCAAAATCAGTCTCTTTTAAACTGTAAGAACGGTTCTTAAATAGTGAGAGCGTGCAGTTCACCCACCCTTCTGGCAGATGTTAAGGCGAGAAGGAGGGCCATTTTCCATGAGAGGAATTTAAGGTCCGCCCTATGAATTGGTTCAAAAGGCGGCCTCATGAGTTGAGTAAGGACTAAGTTCAGCTGCCACATAGGCGGTGGAGGCCTAACTGGTGGGAAGACTCTAAAAAGACCTTTAAGAAATTCCTTTACAATCCTTGCCAACCAGAGGGAAGGTCCAGAAGAAGTTCGTCTGAATCTAGAAATGGCTGCAAGGTGCACCTTGATAGAGGAATGAGCGAGACCTGATTTAGCCAAAGTCAGAATGTATGGCAAAATCTGATGAGGAGCAGAAGAGTAAGGATGAATTTTCTCCACAGGCAGAAACACTTCCATTTTAAGCAATATGTCTTATTTGAACTCGGTGCTCGAGCTTGAGCAAACACCTCTCTGCACTCTGCCGAGATATTTAGATTCTGAAATTCTCGGTGCTCAGGAGCCTCGCCGATAACTGAAGAGAGCTCGGATCCGGATGCACCACTTGGCCCTGGGACATCGTCAGCAGGGAAGGAATTGGGCACAGATGAACTGGATGATCCAGGGAGAGCAGGAGAAGTTCCGTAAATCAAAACTGGCGGGGCCAAGCCAGGGCCACCAGAATCATTCTGCAGGGTTCCGCCTTGAGCTTCCGGAGAAGTCTGGGAGTTAGTGGGATCGGAGGAAAGGCGTAAACAAAGGCGCCTGACCAGGCCATCGAAAGCAGATTCCCCAATGATCCCGGATGGTGATCCCTGCTTGCGTAGAGTCTGCATTTCTTGTTCTCTGGAGTGGCAAAGAGATCTATGGGCGGAGTGCCCCAGAGACTGAACATTTTCTCCAGAGTGTCTTGGTCTAATTCCCACTCGTGGCTCACTGACTTCAGGCGACTGAGTGTGTCCGCTGTCTTGTTGAGGGCACCTGGAAGATGTTCCGCCGAGAGCGAAGTCTCCTGCTGGATTGCCCATTCACAAATATCCTGAGCCTCTTTCGATAGTTGACGAGACCTAGTACCTCCCTGCTTGTTTACATAATGCATGGCTGTCGTGTTGTCCGTACGGACCAGGACAGTGGACCGTTGAATCCGCGGAAGGAAGGCCTGCAAGGCTAGACAAATTGCCCTGAGTTCTAACAGATTGATGTGGAGTAGGCGATGCAGGGGCAGCCGACGGCCGCTTACCTGAAGGTCTCCCCAGCCTTCTAGTGAAGTGTCTGTTGTTATTATTAGAGGAGATGGGGCGACCCTGAAGGTGAGACCCTGAGAGAGATTGTCTCTGACCGTCCACCACGATGCCGCCTCTTTCATAGGCTGAGTTATTGCGATCTTGTCGTCGAAAGAGCCTTCTGCCTGGCGCCACTGCAAATCCAGTTGTTCTTGGAGGGGGCGCATTTGTAACCTGCAATGTGGAATCCAGGGAACGCAGGACGAGATTAACCCCAGAAGGGATTTGTAGAGGCGAACTGAAAGTGACCCTCTTTTTTGCAACCGACGAGCAGCGGTAATCAGCTTTGTTTGCTTTTCTTTTGACGGGAGCGCTTTGCAGCAAGATGTGTCGAGAATGGCCCCCACGAACTTGGCCGACTTGGACGGGAGCAGGACTGACTTTTCCGTGTTGAGCTGGAGCCCCAGGTGACGGAAGAGCTGTGTGCAAGTTCCGACCGCCTCTTCCGCTGCGTGATGAAACGGAGCTTTCACCAACCAGTTGTCCAGGTACGGAAAGACCTGGAGCTTCGGTTTCCTGAGAAAAGCTGCGACCGGGGCTAGGACCTTCGTGAAAATCCACGGAGCGGATTTGAGTCCGAAAGGCAGGACTTTGAATTGAAAGATGCTCTTGGCTACTGTAAAGCGTAAAAACTTCCTGTGGGCAGGGTGGATGGGGACATGAAAATATGCGTCCTCGAGCTCCAGGGTGGCCATGTAATCTCCTGGATTGACGAGCCGTAAAATGTTCTTAAGGAGACCATCCGAAAAGAGAGTTATGAGATGGTGTTTAGCTCCCTCAGGTCTAAAATTGGGCGCCATTTTTCTACGGTCTTTTGAACAAGAAAGAACCGGGAATAGAATCCTTTTCCCCGTTGGGATAGAGGGACCGGTTCTAACGCTCCCTTGAGAAGTAGTTGGTGTGCTTCTAGACGTAGAAGGTGTAGATGTTTAGATTCGATGGCACGAGGGGCTTTGGATGATGGCTGATGTGGCCTGACAAAACAATATTGAGAACCCATCGATCTGATGTTATAAGTTGCCAGTTGTGGAAGTGTTGGGATATCCTGTCCCCCACTGGTGTTACAGGGGACAAAGGAACAGTAGTAAGAGCCAGGAAGCCGCTACTGGCGCTTAGAGGAATCTCTCCCCTGAACCCCTTGTCGTCCTCTAGATGAACATCGAGAGAAAGAAGACGACTGGCCCTGTCGTTGAGAATATTGCGGCCTGTATGATTGAGAAGGCTGTGAGTAAGAGGAATAGTGCTGCTGCTGATATCCGCCTCTGTATGAGGAAAATCCTCTCCCTCCACGGAAAGGGACCTTGCGTATTGTAGATAGGCCTGGGCTAAATTTCCGTTCCGCTTGCGGAAATTGCGATAATTTGACATTTTCGCGTTCCGCGGAGAGCGCGAAAATGTCAAAATTTCCGCATTCCGCAGTTTAGCGATAATTTGGTTCTTGCTCGCGCTGTAAAATAATACATTCTCGCGCGCGCGCGATCGCCTTACCTGAATCCCCGCGTTCGCCGACAAGTTTTCCCGATCCGGTCGCGTTCTCCACAAGATGTTGGATTGTTGGTAGCCATTTGCGCTGTCTCGCGACAGTTCGCGCCCGCAGTAATGTCATTGGTCGCGCGATCACGTCTTTCTTCTCGCGATCATGCACCGCGAGAAGAGTGAAAACAAGATGGCCGCGCCCGCAAGCAACCGCATGGGTAAATTGGCGAGCCGCGACCATGGAGAAAATACCGCGAACGGGCGGGAAAAAAACTTCCACATCTTCGCGATATTTCCGCGTGTTTGCGGAGATTTGTAACATTTTCGCGATAATTTGCGAAAGTCACTTTCGCAAATTCCACCCACCCCTAATTGTAGAGTCCCCAGGGACTTTGCAGTTTCCGTGTCCTTCTTTATATCTTGCAGCGCATCATCAATGTGCTTCCCAAAAAGCGCCTCGCCGTCAAAGGGAAGGTCCAGGATCTTGTTTTGGACTTCTGGCTGGAACCAAGTGGCACAAAGCCAGCCTTGGCATCCAAGAACTGCCGCCCCTGCTAGGGAACGGAAGGCTGTGGTGGCAATATCCATATCGCAGTCAATTATTTCCGAAGATGTTCTCTCTCCCTCCTGGAGGATCTTTTTAGCTTCAGCCTTAGCTTCTTCCGGCAGCTGGTCTAGATAAGGAGACAGATCACACCTCATCTGGCAATCATACCTTCCAAGAATTGCCAAGGCATTGGCTGCTCTAACCAGGAGGCTCGACATGGAAGAGAATCTCTTCCCAGCATTATCCAACCGCCTTCCCTCCTTATCAGGTGGTGTGGTAAGAGGGGCCACCGGATTTTTAGACTTTCTCTGGGCTGCTTGAGAAATCACAGAATCTGGTTTTGGCTGGCTGACAAGACAAGCAGGGCTATCTTCAGGAGCCTTGTACTTCTTTTCTAGACGAGGAAGTACAGGTTTGACTGTTGCCGGCGACTTCATAACCTTTAGCCCCTCATCCCAGATGTGACCCACGATAGGGATAGAGCGTACTGACTTCCTGTATGGTTCTTTAAAGTCATATCAAAAACATTCCGACTGCACAGATGGAATGGGCAGATCGAAACACTTAGAAGCTCTCTCCATTAGATTATGAAAGCCCCCAATATCAGCAGGAGGGGAATCCGCCGGTTCTGGAACGGGAGAGGCGGGATCCGGAATGATGTAATCATCCCATTCCCTTTCAGGGTCCGGGATCGTCGGTGTCCCTTGGTCATCATCGGATTTATCGTCCTGGACAATAACTACATTCTGCTGTGGTTCCGGTAACTCTGGCAATGAAACTTGAGGAGGAAGGTGAGGTGTAACCGGAAGAGCAAGTGGAGTTGAAGGCACTTGCACTGCTTCTTAGACAAGAGGACTGTGTAGGAAATCTCTTCCTGTAATCCGAAAGCATGAACTGCAAGTCCGTAATGAGGGCAGATGGCACACAGACATCCCCTGTTGATATTGCTCCTGAGACCTCAATTGCTTTTCATAATGTTGCTGCTCCATGTAATACTCGTCAGTCAGAGTCCTGATATTTAACATACAGTTGAGATGGGCTATCTCCATCACCATAAGGACCGTCATCGTCCTCAGAAAACTCCTCTTCTAACAGGAGGCAAGGGTGTCACCTTCCTGGGAGAAGTCATTTCTGGAGTAATGCGACGTCTCCGTATAGAAATTGCCACATTTTGTATTGTCGACGAGGTCGTCGACCGAGCCGCCGATGTTTGAACCGTCGACGGGGAGAGGACTACCATCGACTGGACTGTCGTCGAGACAGTCATAATCAAGCTGGAAGCTGTCGTCGTTGTCGATGTGGTTGCCGTCGACACCATCATCGTCATCATCCTAGTCGACGTGGACGTCGTCATGAGTAGACAACGACAGAAGGAAAGGTACCTCTGTACGTGGCATCGTTGTCGAAGTTGTCGTCGACAAGGCCGGTGGAGACTAGGAAACTCTCGTCGACGAGCCCGTCGACGGAGCCAAAGTAGACGCCAGTAAGGTTTTTGAAGTGCTTGTCGACGGTATGAATGTTGTCGTCGTCAATGAGCGAACTTTTCTGTCAGCTTTTCCCTCAGGTGGGACAGAAGCGGTTTAAAAAAAAAGTTTTAGCCTTCTCAGAAGGAGGAGAAGAAGCCGAAGGCACATGGCTTGTCTTCTCCCCAGGTGCTACTTCTGAAGCAAGTCCTTCCCTCTCCTTTACACCACGGTGAGGAAATTTGATATGACTACGCCTGTTAGACCTATCAGAGGTCTTTTGTAAGGCTTTTTAAGGGGGTTCTGAAGAAGAATGTGAAGACCTACCCCTCTTTTGTGATCTCCTCAATGAAGTAGCAGATGCAGCGTCATCACTGTCACTAGAAACAGGATCTTTCCTTGACTTAAGTTTTTGAAGCCAAGTCAGTAGACGTCCCGCAAGGTCTTGGTGGAGAAGGTCCGACAGATTTTGCATTTTGTACTTATTTCTATGGTATTTTTTATTTACCGTGGACTCCCATTTCGACGACGGGGAATGATACAAGCAAAGGGAATCTATGAAAGTTCCAATACTGGAGTAAACACCCTTCTACTCCTTGTGTTTCTTATGCTTCTTACCTGACCTACCCATGGACTTAGAGTGGAAAAATGAAGACAGAGAGGTGCCCAGACCTTCCTTTGACCGGGACCGAGAACAAAACCGAGACCCAAGGGCGGAAGACACGGTGCTGAGAGCCAAACTATGAGCAACTTTTGGGACCGCTCCCTCCAAGGTTTCGGAGCCATGGTCCAGCAGTCAGAGCATGACTTCGAGTCATGGTCATGCTCCAGGCACAAAAGACAAATCGGGTGAGGATCCGTTACCGACATGGTGCAGTGACAGGTGCCACATGGCTTGAATCCAGAAGTCTTCTTGGACATCCTACACACCAAAACAAACTCGACAAAACATCAAAAAAAGTGTGTCAAATAGTGACAGAAGGTAGCTCTCTTCATGGATCTCTGCTAGCTGGCGTGAAAAGTAAAGAACCGACTGTAGCGTGCCCGGGAGGCACCTATGTAGGCAGAGACGACACCAACAACATCAAGCGGAGCCAACCAACGCTACCTACTGGTGCAACAAGGCATTGCTCAAAGAAAAATCTTCCGATCCAGTCTGACACCTGGGAAATTCAAAGGTAAGGAATCTGCAGCTAGATGTCCCTATCAGATAAGGAAAAGTTAATGGCTATCCTCACATGACAAATAAGAAGGCATGATAATAAATCTAAGTGTGCGCATGAAATGACTTAATTAGCATGGGGCGGTGCTGGTTGGTGAAAATCTACATGAAATGAAAGAGTGAGGACTTTTGAAGTTTAGTGAACAACTTAAGTGGCACTTTGAGAGAGGTCTATGGGTCCATAGTGCATCACCCAGCACACATCCTGACGCAGGGTGTGGCATCAGTGGTTAATGGGGAAAAAAGGGCTTAGCAGTGCACGTGCATCAGTTGGTCAGTACTCCTAGAACTGCATGGCCATGTTGTCTGTCCTCCGCTGCACACTCATATAAAGTGATAGAGTTTCTCACAATTTAAAAACTTTTTCCCTCTTGCAGAAGTGTTAGCTTGTGTTTCTAGTAGTGCGTCATTACATAACGCCATTTGCTGACTCAGTATTGATGACTTTGTGCTCCTCAAAGTCTTCAATCAGTGAGAGTTTACTCGAGGCAGATTCCATGCACTTAGCACACTTGTTTGACAGTATAAGAGATCATGTAAGCAGTAAGAGTCCATCAAAGGAAATTCCATGTTTTCGGAGGATGTGGTGGAAGAGTGCTTCAGAAGGATACTCTTGAATAAATCTGAGTATGCACTTATCAAAACTCATTGCACATACTTGCAAGATCTTTTAACCTTGCATTAAACATATTGATAGACTCCATCTTATGAACAGGCTTTTTTCAACTTCAATCTATCAAAATCTGAGTTCATCTACAGGTCAAAGTAGTGATTGAGTGCAGTGATTGCCCTTTCGTAGTCATGCTTGTTAACAGTATTGGGCAGATTTTTAAATAGTTTAAATATTTCTTCTTCTGTATAGTGGAGGAAGAGCAAGTGTTTGACCTCTCCATCTGCCTCCTTTATGGCCTTAAAATATTACTATAGGGGGGGGCATGTGGGACATCCATGGATGGTTTGCAGAGCTCACAAAGACTGGAAGTGTGTTGGAGTGGACCCCCGCTCAATGAGTTGAATCAGGTGAGCTGGTGGCATGGCTTGTGTAGGTGGACGAGCATCAGCTCTGCCACCACAAGGGTTGAACCTGTCATTTTCTTCGCTGCCCCAAAGGTCAAGTTGTTCGTGTGAGCATGATACATACGGTGGCCACACTTAAAATGTCTTGAGTGTGCAGTTCTTTTTAAACCACTCTCACTGGTGCCTGCAATGGCTTGAATTATTTATTAGGCAGCACTATTTTTTGTTGTTCCACAACCTGACTGTTAGAACCGGGGTCTCTAGTTGGCCGGGGTATGCACCCTAGTCCAAGTAGGGACCACCGCTTCCAACAGGGTAGCTTGGCGCAGAGCAGGTAGGCGAAACACAGGAGGCAATGTGTAAAGTATTTGTGCAACACACACCGACAGTAACACAGGAAAAGCATTAACAAAAGGACACCACATCGGCTATTATATGAAATTATGGTATCTTTATAAGAAAATGTGCAAGATCCCAAAAATAGTAGATTCCTCATATAGAAAATCAAAGGCTTTCAGTAATAAGGGCTTTAAGGCAAGTAGCAACAAGAAAAATGAGTCTGTAGGCTCTGTTCCAAAATAGGCTGGTAGAAACTGTCTCTCCAGGCTCAGAGTCTTTCTGGGGGTCTTTTTTGGCCAGTGTTCATGGAAAATCACCCATTCAAGTATGCATAATCAAAGAAAACCGTGAGCTGGAACTATCCCGATCAGCCCCAGTCAGGAGTCCCTTAGCGTGAGATTTCCCCCAGCTGAACAGGGCTCTGTGAGCAGCAGTCTGATGAGGGCATGCGTTCCTTAACTCTTATGACGGCAGAGTGGTCTGGGTGCGATCCCTAATTGGAATCCTGCCGCCAGAAGTTAGGCCTACAGGGTAGATGTGCCCCGCCGCACCTATAGCAAGGATGCTGCCACTGTCTCTGTCAGCCTGCCCCAGACAACGCATAGGCGCTGCAACCCAGTGCGCAATCCCAAGCTGTACCTGGGGGGGCGAAGGGCGAAGCAGGCGCTGGTCCCAGGTTTCTCTTGGAGTCGGAGCTTCCTGCAATGGAACACAGAGGCGGTATAGCCCTCACGGGGACAAGCGCAGCTCCTTCCCCTCGCTGGCAATGACGCGTCCTCCAGAGTCCTGGTTGCTAGGAGATGCCTCCCTGCAGCACCAATCCCAGCGCGGCTCTCCTACGTCACGGGGGAAGCCCTCGCTGCCCCTCTCGTGGCTCCCGGGCCGGCGGAGTCGGGCAGCATTTCCCAGGTCCCAGGGTCAGCGGCAGTGAAGGGCTCACGGCGCGTCTCACTGCAGCACTCTTGCCCAACACACAGCGCGTCGGGGGCCCGGGCCGCTGGCGGTGATTTTAATGCACCAGCGCTTTTCCTTCACAGCGCTCCCTGCCACAGCACAATCAGGTCACGGGCGGCAGTGAAGGCAGTTGAAGGGTTTTCCCCGTGCACCCGCAGCGGTGATGATTTTGGCACACAGCGCTTTAGTTCCACCACAGCGCTACGTAGCACAGTTCAGTTGATCCTGGGCAGTGGCGGTGATTCAGGGGTGATTAAGAAAGCAGTTCGGCACACCCTGGGCTCTAGAGGCAGTTCAGTCAAGGAAGATAGCGTTGTGGTCCTTGTGGATTCCCCCACCAGGTAGGGGGGGGCAGAAGGCAGATTGTGGTGGAGACACTCGGGTGATGTTATTCCTGGGTCCCCTCTGGCAGGGTAAGATCAGCAGGCAGTCAGGGCAACTCAGCTGACTTGGGGCAGCAGTTTCTAGGAGCAGTCGGCCTCAGTAGTGTAGTAGTCCTCCCAGCACAGCAGTCTTCACTCCAGCAGAGAGTCTCCAGGTCCAGTAGTGTAACAGGGATGTGTGGCCAGAACCCTCCCTAATATACCCTAAAGTCAGGTGACCGGGAGGGGGCGTCACTTTCTGGAAGAATCTAGGGGTTAGAAAACTCTGGGAAAATCCAGGAGGCTCTGGGGTGTTCCCTTTCCTACCTGTCCATCAGCCGGGGACAAAAGGCTACAATTGCAAAAAGTCCCAGATTGTGCAGACTACCAGCATGTAAATGAAGGGTAGGCCTCACTGCAGTAGCAGGGCCTGTGGCTGATACTCTAGTGTCACCATGTTTTTAAGGGAGAACACCTGCTCCTCAGCACTGTTTAGCAGTGCTAAGGGGCCCAGAGTCCTAATGTCCACCAAAAATATGGGTCCGGTAGGAGGCAAAGAGGGCAAAAAAAATGTAGGGGAAGACCACCCCACAGCTGACAGGTCTAACACTGACCCTACAGTCTAAGGAGTCCTTCCTCGTTGTGCGTGCACTAGCTCTTCATGGCCATACTGGGTCTCATAATGAAATGCTGCTTTTAGATTGTCTACATAAAGTCCCTTTTTAAATTTCTTTTTCTGTGAGCAATGTTTGACATTAAATGTTTCACCTAACTTATTTCTTTGTTTTTTTTTTAATGCAGACCTCACAGGTGGTGCACTGACCTGTTTTCTGATCCGTCTTAATAGTGCAGCTGTCGTCAGCCATTTTTTTAATCAATAGAGAATTTGTTTAGATTGGGCAGAACTTGTGTGCTTCCACAAAAAAGTGTTTGCCCTCCATGCAGCTATGATCATTTTCTTTATTTGTCCAGCTTCCTGAGCCTTAAGGTTCTGGGGCACACACAACACAATAATGCTATTAAAGTGTATTGGATAACTAGGTAATAGATGGTGCTGCAGCACAAATGGGAATAGTGCAGCATTAACCTACAAGGATGTTTAGGTCGGGCTTGAAACTGTCACCTGACCTTTTAACCTTAATCGACATTATTGTACAGTTTTTTGCATCCACACATATAAATATCCATTCCCATGCTATTTACTTGTAATGCTTCAGATCACCATACAATGTTCCTTTAAAGCAATACCTATTGGCATTGCCAATGCTTGCTCTCTAGTGACCACACACTGTTAGCAAAGATGCAGCCTGCATTTCCGTGATTTTTATATTGTGGCGAGATCAGAGACTTGTCCTTGTTGCCAGTGGAAAGGTGACTTGTGCTCCCACCATGGAGAGATATTACCAATGATCTCAAAAAAGATGTCATGAGTGAAGTAATATGTACAGTGATAAGCAGTGCAAGGCGAGAGCGTGAGTAATAGTTACTTTAAGGCATGAGTTATAGTTACTTGAGATAACTATAACTAATGAATTTCAGTGCTTTTTAGAGTTTAAAAAACTGGACCTTTCACCAAACTATAATAATACTTAAACCTTTGTTTTTGTTTAGTGAATTCCCAGTTTTTTTAACGTAAAATAATATTTAATTACCATACATTATTCTTGCGGCAAGGCCTTGCAGCCAACCTCCCACATGCAGCCAACTGCACACTTTGCAGGGCGTTCAGTTGTGCATGACAGGGGGTTGGCCACAGGCTCTTACAATAGGTCACCACTATTGTAGTTACTTCCTTTTCCAAGCGCCATGCTGCCCATCCAGGTGACTTGCGAGCACTACAAGTAAATATAACATAACATTTCTAAGAAAATAGTAATTCAATAGGAGAGGCATATATCATCACTGATTCTGAAGTTGTCTCCCCTAAGGGTGAGGTTGGAAGGTGTGTTTGGGGCAAATGCACTGTTTATGGATGCTACAAATATCTTTGAGGGGATAGAAGAACAAGTTACTTACCTTCGGTAACGCTTTTTCTGGTAGATACAGTATCTGCCTGTGGATACCTCACCTTTTGAAATTACCGCATGCGCAGCATTTCATGGAAACTTTTACCCATAGCTCGCCCACATCGACGAGGGAGTCACAGTGGAACGGCTCCGCATGCAACTCCACGTGATGTCATCGGAGCCATAAGAAGACCTTGTCGGCATGCTGACGTCACTTCCAACCATTTTTTCTGTGTGTGCCTTCGAGGCGAAAGGTGGAACCAACAACATTTCCACAAGTATACACAGTATACAAGACCAAGAAAGAAACTGGAAATTCTAAAACATAGACATTTCCTAGTGACAAATATTACATCATTTCAAATATTTCATAATAAAATGCATGAATCGCATGTCCATTATTTTTTGGTATAAACAGGCAGGCTACGGGGAGGATGGTGCGTCTGTGGGAAAATCAGAGGCAAATACTGTATCCACCAGAAGGAGTAGTTTCTTTTCTGTAACTCCAGTTCTGTAGTAGGGGTATCTCTGTTATAGTCATAATCTAGTGAATAGTCCCGCCCATGTGCGCGGACCCCGGAGCAATAAAAAATAATCTCTAAAAGGTGACAAATCATGCAGACCTGCATACACCTTTAAGAGAGAATTTAATTTAAAGACAGATAATGCAGCCTATACCCACAGGCTACACTGTCCAGTACTTCAACTAGAATTCCACCAAAATCCACAAACAGCACTGCCTGTCCAGTTTTTCTCCCCATAGGAAAAAACCCTGCCTCTACCAGCAAAAGCCACTGGAATGATAGAGAGGAAGGAGTGGACAGACAAGCCCCATAGGCTGCCATTATGTGGCTTGGAACAGGATACTGTGCCTTTAAGAAAACTTTCCAGTTTTCCAGAACTTTCCCCAGTATCCCAGAATGCCCAGCAGGTCCCATTTACTTTCAGTTCTTTTTGAAGGCGTAGCACGCCAGACCTGTAGCATTCTCCATATGAATAAGTATCTCTCCACCGGGGAGGAGGGCGGGCGCTTATGACTATAACAGAGATACCCCTACTACAGAACTGGAGTTACAGAAAAGAAACTACTCCTTCTGTAGTAGGGGATCTCTGTGTATAGTCATAATCTAGTGAATAGAATGGCAAGCCCATCCCCACACAACAAAAGCGGTGGAGAACACATAAGACACAACCACTACTGTGCGAACAAATTTCGCAGCGAAGCCTGCCCAACCTGAGCATCTGCCCTGGCATCCGAGTCCAGACAGTAATGCGCAGCAAAGGTATGGACCGACTTCCAAGTGGCCGCCTTACAGATTTCCGCAATCGGAACATTACGCAGCAAAGCCGTCGTGGCAGCTTTGCCCCTGGTGGAATGAGCCTTAGGTTTACCCCCTAAGGTCTTATTAGCCTTTTGATAACACAACTGTATGCAGGACACAATCCACCGAGAGATGGACTGCTTAGAGGTCGCAAGACCAGTCCTGACTGAGCCATAATTAACAAACAATTGGTCAGACCTACGAATATCCTTGGTCTTATCCAGATAAAATTTCAACACCCTACGGACATCCAGGGAATGGAGAGCCCTTTCCGCTGGTGAAGAGGGATTCTGAAAGAACGTAGGTAAAGTTATGGTCTGATTGACATGAAAGTCAGAGATAACCTTAGGAAGGAACTTAGGGTGAGTACGCATCACAACCTTAGCAGCATGAAACACAGTATAAGGTTCTTGACAACATAATGCCTGAAGTTCACTCACCCTGCGGGCCGATGTAATGGCCACTAGGAACGCCGCCTTCCAGGATAGGTGCTGCAATGAAGCCTTGTGAATAGGTTCAAAAGGCTCTCTCATCAGTCTGGACAGCACCACATTCAAGTCCCAAGAAGGCGAGGGAAGTCTGACAGGAGGGAACACCTTCTTCAAGCCTTCCAAAAAATCCTTGACCACAGGAATCTGAAAGAAGGACGTCTGTGAAGGGCACTTCCTGTAAGCAGTCAAAGCAGCCAGATGAACCTTAATGGAATGGAAATTAAGGCCAGACTGCGCCAGATGCAAAAGGTATGGAAGGATGACATCTTCCTTACATGTTGTCGGATCAAAGTTCTTGGACTTACACCAGATACAGAACCTCTTCCACTTGTAAGCATAGGATGTCCTAGTGGAAGGTCGCTTAGACTCCTTCAGAATGTCCATACAATCGTCTGGCAGATTCAGATGACCGTATTGCACTATTTCAGGAGCCATGCCGCCAAACTCAAAGACGAGAGGTTGGGGTGCACCATCCGCCCCCCGAACTTCGTGAGAAGGTCCGGCCTGCACGGCAACCGCATGTGAGGAAGGAGAGACCGGTGAAGAAGGTCCGTGAACCACCACTGCCTGGGCCACTCCGGGGCGATCAGGATCATCCGCGCCCTGGACTGGGACAGCTTGATGAGCACCGCCGGAATCAGGGGAATGGGTGGAAAAGCGTACAGAAAGCTGTTCGACCAATCGATCCATAGCGCATTCCCCAGCGTCCCCCGCTGGTAGTACCTGGATGCGAAGTCTCGGCATTTGCTGTTTTCGGCGGTGGCGAACAGATCTACGTCTGGAGTCCCCCACCTTGCGAAGACTTCTCCTAGTACTTCGTCGTTTATGACCCATTCGTGGTTTTCCTGAATCAGCCTGCTCAAGGCGTCTGCCTGAGCATTCTGCACCCCTGGCAGATGTGTGGCCGTGATCGTCAATCCTCGGGCCAGCAGCCAGCGCCAGATCGCCTGCGCCTCCTGCGACAGAGTGCGCGATCTCGACCCCCCCTGCTTGTTGAGGTAATACATCGTGGTTGTATTGTCCGTCTGTATCAGCAGCGAGTTGGTCTGGAAGGACGGAAGGAAAGCCTTCAGTGCCAGGAAGACAGCTCTGAGTTCCAGGAAATTGATGTGGTACGTCGATTCCAAAGGAGACCACTTCCCCTGAATCTGCAGGTCCCCGGAATGCGCACCCCAGCCCTGGAGAGAAGCATCCGTCACCACATTCGTCGTGGGAATGTCCTTGTGGAAGGGAACCCCCTTGAGGAGGTTTTCCGCCGAACACCACCACTTCAGAGACTGACGAGCATGTAGAGACAGTCTGATCTTGTCGTCCCAAGAGCCTGTCTTCTGATCCCACTGATCCTCCAAGCACTCCTGCAGTGGTCGCATCTGTAGACGTGCGTGCGGAGTGAGGAAGATACAGGAGGCCATCGATCCCAGCAGAGACGACACCTTCCTCACAGTCGTCGATGGAGCAGTCCTGAGGTCCTGAGCCTTCCGAAGGAGTGATAACCGTCTCTCCTCCGAAGGAGACACGCTTGCTGACCGCGTATCTATGGAGGCCCCCAGGTACTGTATGCACTGTACCGGAGATGGGACCGATTTGGACATGTTGACGTGTAACCCCAGCTTGTTCAAGAGCTCGCACGTCCAACGGAAGTGTTCTTGCGCTTCCTCGAAGGATGACGCCTTGATCAGCCAATCGTCCAGATACGGGTAGACAAACACCTTGTTCCTCCGCAGGTGTGCCGCCACCACCGCCATGCACTTCGAAAAAGTCCTGGGAGCAGACTTTAGCCCGAATGGCAGTACTGTGTATTGATAGTGATTGGCGCCGACTTGGAATCGCAGGAACTTCCTGTGCTTCTGTGCTATGGGCACATGGAAGTACGCATCCTGTAGATCTATGGCACAGAGCCAGTCTCCCCGTTGCAGCTGAGGGTAAATCTGGTGCAACGATAGCATGCAAAACTTTTCTCTGCGAATCCACTTGTTTGCTTGTCGCAAATCCAGAATGGGCCTGAACTCGTTCTTGTCCTTCTTGCGAACGAGGAAGAACCGAGAGTACAGACCTCTTCCCCTTTGAGACAAAGGTACTTCTTCTACCGCCTTTTTTCTCAACAAGATGTCTGCCTCCGCCTGGAGCTCCCTCAGCTGGAAGCGAGAGCTGACCGGCGGAATCGCTGGAGGCGGGCTGATGAACCGAAGACTGTATCCATTGCAAACAATATTCAGCACCCACTTGTCCTGAGTAATTTTTCTCCACTCTGCCGGAAAAAATCGAATGCTTCCCCCCACTGGAGTGGGTAACGGTTGAGGGGGAAGTAACAGCTCAGGGCCGAGACCCGGCCGGGCCCTTGTTTGTGGTAGTAGCCTGCTGGCCACCTCTGCCCCTCTGGCGCTTCTGGAAGGGCTTGCGGAACTGCTGCTGTTGTGGCTGCTGCTGTCCCGAGCCCTGCCCACGCCCTCGGCCCGACGACCCGAACCTCCTCTGGAACGGTCGTTTCTTTTTCTCGGCCTTCTCTAACCCGACGGCCGTCAGGGTTTCCGCTTCAGCCTTCATGCGGGCCATTTCATCGTCCGCCTGCTTCCCGAACAGGGTCTCCCCCGAGAAGGGCAAGTTGGCCACTCTCTGCTGCGCCTCCGGCTTAAGGGACGTCAGGCGCAACCAGGAATGCCGCCGCTGGTGGACGCCATGACAGTAGGCGTGGGCGGCCAATAGCGATATATCCGCTGCTGCGCTGATCGTTTGGTTAGAAACCAGCATGCCTTCGCGCACCGTCTCCAAGAAGTCCTCCTTCTTGTCTCGTGGCAGGAGGTCCGCATATTGCTGCAGGGATTCCCACAGGGCCCAGTCGTAACGGCCCAACAACGCCCCTGCACTCGCCGCCTTCATCGTGGTGGCAGCGGTACCACACACCTTCCTGCCCGCAGAGTCCAGCCAGCGGCTTTCCTTGTCCGGTGGCACCGTGGAGGCCGGGGCGGTCGCATGTTGTTTTCTCGCCGCCGTCACGATAACCGAATCCGGTTTCGGGTCCCCTCTCAAGAATGACGGATCCGACTCCGGGGCCCTATATTTCTTCATGAGCCTGGACGGAGCGGCCTTCGCTGTTGCGGGAGTGAGGAACAGTTCCAAAGCTGGTTCCACCAGTCCAGGCACGAGAGGCAGGAGGGGGCGAGACAAGTGTCTTTTATGAAGCGTCTCAAATATCACGGACGTCGTGGGTGTTGGAACCGTCACCGTGATATTCAGCTTCGCAGCCCCTCGTAACAGCACCTCCTGGAACGAGACCAAGTCGTCCACCGGCGACACCCTAGTCCCCGGGGAGTCCGACAGCGTCGGGGAAAGGTCCCTGTCCGAGGAGCGCGACCTGGACCTATACCTT
Source organism: Triturus cristatus (assembly GCF_964204655.1). Classification (NCBI taxonomy): domain Eukaryota; kingdom Metazoa; phylum Chordata; class Amphibia; order Caudata; family Salamandridae; genus Triturus; species Triturus cristatus. The sequence continues at coordinate 262,444,780 of NC_140579.1, forward strand.
CTGCGGCGTCGTCTAGAGTCTGACGAGGATCGCCCTCGGCTCCGCGATCGTCGCCTCCTGTGAGAGCGGGAGCGCGACCTCTTCGGCTTAGGCCTGTCCGCCGGTCTCGCTGGTCCAGGCGACCGTGGTCGTCGTGGCTTCGGGGTCCCTTGCGGCGGAGTCGGGTACCGTGGAAGGGAAACCGACCTCGGGGGGACCGGCGGCGGCACCGCAGGAGTGCTTGGCAGCAACAGAGGCCGGGGTGGCGGAGACAGAGTCCGCGGCCGCGGAGGAGGCGGTGGAGGAAGTGGAGACGGTGGTGGAGGAGGTGGCGGTGGTGGTGGTGGTGGCGGTGGAGGAGGCGGTGGCAGAGGTGGGAGAGGAGGAGGAGGCGACGGAGACCTCCGAGGCGGGGTATACACCACTGAGTACACCGATCCCGGCGACTCCCTCTTCCTCGACGTCGACGTGTGCCTCGACGTCGACCTGCGCCTCGACGGCGATCTTCTCGGCGTCGATCTCCGCCTCGACGGCGACCTCCGCCTCGACGGCGACCTCCGCCTCGACGGCGACCTCCGCTTCGACGGCGACCTCCGCCTCGACGGCGACCTTCGCCTCGACGGCGACCTTCGCCTCGACGGCGACCTTCGCCTCGACGGCGATCTTCGCCTCGACGGCGATCTTCGCCTCGACGGCGATCTTCGCCTCGACGGCGATCTTCGCTTTCTCGACGTCGATCTCCTTCTCTTCATCGACGGCGAGTTGCGATCCCTCGACGCCGAACGCCGACGCCGGGTCTTCTCTCGACGTCGACCGCTGGACGCAGTCGAAGACGGCGTCGTCGCCGACGACGCCGATGTAGTCGACGGCGGCCTATTCAGGTCCCTCGACGCCGATCGTCGACGCCGTTTCTCCCCAGAGCCCCGGGGAGACGGCGAACAGACGGTGGTCATCCTCCTCGACGTCGCCGTCGACGCCCTCGACGTCGACGGGGAGCGTTTACTGGTCTTCCTGCCCCTGGGGAGCCCCCCAGAGGCCTCAGCATGGGCCAAATCAGCCCCTCCAGACCCACCTGGTGCCTTCAGTCTTCGCTCCTCCAGAGCTTGAAGTCTGCTCTTCATCCTGTCCCTCAGGGTTCTTGCTGAAAACGAGTGGCAGATGGTACAGCTCTCAGGCACGTGGGACTGGGGAAGGCAAGCTATGCACACCTCGTGTGGGTCAGTTTTAGCCTTCTTTCGACCACATTCCGGGCACTTGTCGAACAAGCCAGGCATGTTGACAGTACCAGCTATTAAACACAAGAAAAAGTGACAAAAATTGCCAAATCTCAATGAAAACCTTGAAAAAGGTAGAGCTCAATGCTCCAGGGTCCTGCTAGCAGGAGCCGGAAAAAAGAACTGAAAGTAAATGGGACCTGCTGGGCATTCTGGGATACTGGGGAAAGTTCTGGAAAACTGGAAAGTTTTCTTAAAGGCACAGTATCCTGTTCCAAGCCACATAATGGCAGCCTATGGGGCTTGTCTGTCCACTCCTTCCTCTCTATCATTCCAGTGGCTTTTGCTGGTAGAGGCAGGGTTTTTTCCTATGGGGAGAAAAACTGGACAGGCAGTGCTGTTTGTGGATTTTGGTGGAATTCTAGTTGAAGTACTGGACAGTGTAGCCTGTGGGTATAGGCTGCATTATCTGTCTTTAAATTAAATTCTCTCTTAAAGGTGTATGCAGGTCTGCATGATTTGTCACCTTTTAGAGATTATTTTTTATTGCTCCGGGGTCCGCGCACATGGGCGGGACTATTCACTAGATTATGACTATACACAGAGATCCCCTACTACAGAAAAATAGCTACCAAAGGTAAGTAACATGTTCTTATGATGGATACATCTGCCTGTGGATTCCTCACCTTTTGAATTGAATCCCCAAGCAGCCCCGCTCTCAGAGGAGGGTGCCAGCCTACTTATACCAAAAAATCTTACAGCACAGAACGTGCAAAGTGGCCATCCCTCCTCATCTCCGAGTCTAAGCAATAATGCTTCGCTTAAGTGTGGAGGGAGGCCCAAGTTGCCACCTTGCAGATGTCTCCCCAGAGACACCTCTAACCAAAGCCGAAGAAGAAGACTTGGCTCTGGTGGAATGAGCTTGGATGATGACCTCTCATATGACATCACTGATGACATCAGTGATGTCACTGACCATGTCATGGGTGATGTGATACATGAGGTCATAAGCAGTGCATTGCGGGGGCGTAAGTTATAGTTAGCTCAGGTAACTAACTGCTGAAATTCACTTAAAAAACCTTAGGTTTTTCTTAATTGAATGTTGATGTCTTGTTAACTACCAGGTGCGTTTGCAGAGTGGTGGAGAAAGGGGGCCTCAACATCATCTCAGGAATCCTGCTGAGTGGGACTTACTGGAAGTAACAGGAGGGGTTCATGGCCCCCAAGGGCCTCAGCATACAAGGGGACTTCATCTCCCAACCAGCAGTCTGCCAGGAGGCACGCTGGCAGAGTGGTAGACAAAGGGGGCAGGGCCTCCAACCACCTCTCAGCAATCTCACTTTGTGGGCGATACTGGAGGTTACAGGAGGGGTTACAAGAACCCTCAGCATCCAAGGGGACTTCATACCCCAACCAGCAGTGCGTCACAAGGTGGGCATGCAGAGTGGTGGACAAAGAGGGCGGTGCCTCTGATTAGCCTCCAGTAATCCCGCTGTGTGGGACTTACTGGAGGTAATAGGAGGGGTCCTTGGCCCCCAAGGACCGTCAGCATTCAAAGGGACTTCATCCAGTAATGCGACAGGAGGCGCGTTTGCAGAGACTCAAATTTTCAATATTCTTTCACAGAACTACAGTTCCTCAAGGCGTTACTGGAGGTTCCTCAAGTCAGAGGCAAAAGCTCTGAAATTCTTTCTTGAAACTGTAATTCCAGAAGTCAGTACTAGAGGTCCCTTTTAAGTTAGACACAAGTGCTTGAGATATCAATCCGAACCCTGACGGGTGTGTGTACTAAACCTAGAAATGTATATATGCACTGTACCTACTCTGAAGACTTCTGATCATTTTCTGTAGGGTAAACGGACAAAGCTGGTTTATAGTGATGAGTCAAGATTACAACTTACAATAAATGTCTTAAGTGTCATGAAATAGTTAATGACACCCTATTATACATAGGAACTAGCTGCTACTGGGAAGTATAAGTGTCTAAAAAGTTCTATTTGGGGGCGTGGCCAAGATGGCGGTGAGGTAGGATGTTCTGAATCATCGCTCCCACCTGCTGCCGGCCTAAACGCAACACCCTCGGGGTTTGGAGTCGGGCTGAGGGGACAAACGGCAGAAACTCTTGCTGACCGGGAGTCTTTAAGTCGGGAGGAGCTGAGTCCCGATTGATAACATCGGACCGCGCTGCGGCCCGAAGCGAGGACGGAGCCAGGAGGGGTCCGCCCAGCCCGAGCAGCACACAGGAAAGTGCATGTACTGAGGGCCGGCCCCGGAGGCATCCACGAACGGTGATCCGCGACTGGCGCGGGAGCCCATTGGGGGCAGGGCCCCCGACACAGAGTGGCGCAGTGGGGGCCCCCGAGTGCGCCCAGCACCGGAGTAATGATCAAGGCCGCCCAGGAACCCGGGCGGCCTACAAGCATGGTGTAACCAGGTGGAGACGCTCCATACCCTGCAATCCAGCGGAGCCACCGATGTGACTGGAGCTGTCCAAACGAGAGCAGCGCGACGCTGCAGTAGAGATTCGGGATCGGAGGCCTACACGGGGGTGAAGAGCAGTGGAGCGACCCCGCAAAGTCCCCACGTGTCGGGCCTAGGCCCTAATAGAGCAAATTGGGCCTACAAGAAGCCTGGCACTTAGTGTTGGAGCACAGATGCTGGTGCCCTGAGAGAAGTCTCCCCCAGGGTAATCCAAGAACTACCGGGGGGGGGGGAGGAGACAGTGTGGCGAAGAGCCCCAGCCTACCACTGCATCTGAGGGAAGGCTTGTTGGCCGCGCATAGACTCCCCTAGGCCCATGCCCTCGATTGATGGATTAGACCCTCAAAGGGGTTGGCTGGCTTAATCAGCCCGGCAATTGCAGTGGGGGCCGAGAGCCCTGGGGCCCTGCAGCAAGCAGCCGGGGCATACAAGCATGGCGAGAGTAGGGGAGATGCCTCGAACCCCACAGCTCGGCGGAACCACCAACTTGCACAGAAGCGCTCAGAGGTGAGCAGCACATTGTTGCAGCAGTGAGACAGGAGCGGAGGCCTGCAAGGGGAGTGAAGACTTGAGGCGCAATCCCCAAAGTCACCCTGGTGCTCATGTGTCAGACCTAGGCCCCAACAGAGCAAGGTGGGCTTACGGGAGATCCTATACTCAGTGTAAGAGCACAGACACCACTGCATGGGGAGAGGACCCCTGTGGGGCCATCCAGAAGCATCCAGGGGCGGTGACAGTGTGGCATGGGTCCCCAGCCCAAATTTCACCTGTGGGAGGGCCAGTTGGCTGCGTGTTGGGTCCACGAACCCTAGCCTATTATCGATTGATCGGACCCTCCAAGGGAGTGGTTGGCCTGAACGCCAGGCACTTGCAGCGGAGACTGGAGGCTCCGGGCCCCCGCAACGACAAGCTGGGGACGAAAAGACAAGATGATCAACGGCACATAACCAATTTAGGAAGATAGCCCAGAAAGGTCCCAGACCGAAGTGGTGACCCGGGGACATGGGTCCTGAGTGCCAACACGGTCACAGCCAGCAAAGGTGTCAAGAGGTGAAATGTTCACCGAGCGAAGAAGGACCGCTCCCTTAAAGACATGCTGATGTGACCCCAAGGTGACGGTACGATGGAAACTCCACGCACCGAAGAAGCACCGTCGGGAGAAGCGTCTGGCACTACAGAAGACCCTGTGACCTGGGCGTTCATGGAATCACTGTTCAGGGCCCTGAAGGTGGACTTACAAATAGTCAAGACAGACCGAACAATGGAGATCAAAGAGATCATGAAAGACACACACGCACTGGGAGAGAGGGTGGCAGCACAGGAGGACAAAGGGGACACTCAGAGTAAAGAACTGGAGGCAATAAGGCAAGAAGTGATCCGGCTTCAAGAGCAACACATAGACCTACAGGCTCACTTACAGGACCTTGAGAACTGTTCCCGCAGAAACAACATCCGAATCCGGGGAGTGGGGTCAAGGGCAGAGGGCGCCGATATCTTTGGGTATGTGAGGGATCTGTTTAATCATGTACTCGGCAACCCCCAAGACACAATGATTAAAATAGAGCACACAAAGGGGGTGGACTCCGACAAAGATCCACAACGGTCATCCTGGTCTGTGTCCACAACTTCCAAACCAAAGAAGAGATCATCCGCAAAGCAAGGGCAAAACATCAAATCACATTACGAGAACAGTTTCCTTACTTTGTTTAAGGACCTTGCCTCCCTAACGCTGCAAAAACGTAAGGATTTTCATCTAGTCACCACTTACCTACGCAATCAAAATATTGCATACTCATGGGGTCACCCCTTCAGGCTGATTTTTCATTGGGAAGGCAAGCTAAGGCAGCTACGCTCCTTGTCGGAGGCTTGTCGACTCCTGGGACTGGAGCCACCTGAGGAGCTCGGTGGAGGTATAGTTGCACTGACTACGGACACGGAGATACTCACAGCAGCACTGTCAGACCACGCTGCAGTGGTGTTCCCTTCTCAGGTCCGCCCTTATAGGAGGGACACATTACTACACCGTGCAGACATCATGGGCACATTATGCAAACTCTAGGGGACTACATGGTACACAATGACATCCCAGAGATTAGCACATCCACTCAATGGGAAGCTCTCAAATCCGTAGTTAGAGGTGAGCTCATAGCAATATCTGCCGTGGACAATAAGATCTGGAAGGAGAAGAGGGACAGCCTGGCACTGCAGATTCGGGAACTAGAGCACATACACCAGAGGACAGGGGCTCCCAGGATATGGCGCAAACTTACTTCATCACGCACCCAGCTGACCGCGCTGGACTTAGACAAGGCAGAATACGCTGCCCTCCGTTTACGCCATTCCTTCTATGTGGGGGGGATAAATGCAGGCGTCGCTTAGCACATAAACTACATGAGCAACGGCAAAGGTAGGGCATCCAAATAATAAAGGATCGGAAGGGTAACCCGGTAATGACAGACACAGAAATGGCCGAGACATTCTGAGAGTTCAATGAACACCTCTATTCTGGTCAAATATTAGATTACTCAGTCAGCTTTAGATACCCAAGTGAAGTGCAAACAGCTAAGCTGACGAATGACCAAACCTCCACACTGGAGCGGGAAATCCGCATCGAAGAGGTGATTGCTGCAATAGCACGTCTGAAACTGGCCCAATCCACAGGCCCAGATGGCTTTACCGCAGCGTTCTACAAAACCTATTGTTCAGAAGTAGCACCTTTATTGACCCGACTTTTTAATGCCTTTTCCAAACAAGGAGCTATCCCAGCATCGATGTTAGAGGCCACCATTATAGTCATTCCTAAACCCGGGAAGGACACCACATACTGTATCTCCTACCGGCCCATTTCATTACCCAACATTGACTTTAAATTATTTACATGAACATTGGCCCAGAGACTCAGCAAGTACATGCCGTCCCTGATAGATCCAGATCAGGCGGGCTTCATCCCACAGAGACAAACCTGTGACAATACCAAAAGGGTCTAGACAAAGCTGCTAGATTCCCGGGTAAATACATGCTTTTGACTATAGATGCTGAAAAAGCTTTTGACATGGTCCACTGGCCCTACCTCGAACAAGTCTTATCTCATTTCGGCCTGGGGGAGTGCTTTAGGACACAGATACTAAACTGCTATCGCCTGACCACAGCAACAGTTAGTCAATGGCCACACATCTGCCCTGCTCCGAATAGCTCAAGGTACGAGACAAGACAGTCCACATCACCCTTGTTATTCGCATTATATATGGAGCGACTGGGGCACAAGGTAAGATCACACCCACAAATCCTTGAAGTACCATTTGGGGGAGACAATCATATCAGTCTCTATGCAGACAATGTATTAGTGACTCAACAACCCTGACATTTCCATGGGAGCCTTTCTTGCAGAGCTGGATTCCTTTGGCAGGGTCTCTGGGTTTAAAGTAAATGTAGGGAAATCTGTGGCTCTGGACCTCTCCCTTCCGCCGCAAATGGTGGAACAGCTCAAGACACAATTCTGGGTCCAGTGATCTCACGACACAATCACCTACTTAGTAGTCCAGATAGCACCAACTACACAAGCCACAATCACTGTCAACTACAATAATCTATACAAACAAATTTGTGCAGGCACACAGAGATGGAAACACCACCAGATCTCTTGGTTAAGTAGAGTGGCATCTATTAAAATGGTGACCCTCCCTAAGATATTATACTTGTTTCAAACACTTCCCCTCCAGCCACCCCCAGGCACTATCCAGAAACTACAGGCAGCAATTTCACACTTCATATGGCAGGGCAGAAAGCCGAGGATGAACAAGACACTTAGCTTTCTACCACCTAGCGAGGGTGGGTTGGGAATACCGAATCTCCAACTGTATTTCCAAGCAGCGCAACTAAGATACCTAGTAGAAACCTGGCAGGTCTCCTCTCCTAAAACGGTCGCTATCCCAGCGCGACTCAGACTGGCGCAGCTAAAGATCCTCCACAGAATTTACGGAGCTGGTCCCCAGCTGGTGCACATGGGTGGACTGACGGATGGCTCTTGTAGGAGGGGATGCGCACAATTGGGCACATTCATACATATACTATGGCACTGTGAGCAATTCCAGGAATACTGGCGCAACATCCACACAGTCATGAGTGAAGTGTTGGGGGTAGAAATCAGACCGGAAGCGCCCAGGTGCCTCCTTAACATCTGGGAACCTACTCACCTCAACACTTATACTACGAAATGGGTCACGCTTGGCTGCATGATCGGCAAGAGAAATAGTGCACAACTCTGGGGAGCCCCGCACCCACCCACGGTCAGAGTTTGGGAGCGAGATCTTGACTGGTGTATGCTAAGAGAGAAAAATGTCTATGTGGCCCGGGGTTGTCCCCACAAATGGTCCAAGGTTTGGGCCCCCTGGAATGCATTGCCATTATTCGCGACCTGCTGCCAATCCCTCAGGTCTGCGCGAGTACCGGATTGCTGGAAGTTGGCAGTGGTGTCTCCTCTCCTTAAAAAGGAAACCTTGGATCCTTCCTGCCCTGCCAATTATAGGCCCATTTCCCTTCTCCCCTTTCCAATCAAAATCTTGGAGAAATGGGCCACAAAACATCTTTCCTGCTTTCTGGAGAGTAATGCCTGTCTGGATGTGGCTCAATTTGGATTTAGACCAGCCCATGGGACAGAGTCAGCATTAGTGACCGTGCTCGATGACCTCAGGACGCGTGCCGACCAAGGTCGGGCAGCCTTTTTAGTGCTGCTAGATATGTCGGCCGCGTTCGATACGGTCAGCCATGTGATCTTACTCAGGAGGCTGGAGGAAGTGGGGGTGACTGGCTTGGCCCTGGACTGGCTGACGTCTTATCTGGATAATAGACACCAGGTAGTGGCCCTTCCTCCGTTCAAATCAGCCATCAGAAGCGTTGGTCAGGGTGTGCCTCAAGGGTCAGCCATTAGCCCTATCCTTTTTAATCTTTACCTCCGCCCCCTGATTAAGCTGATAAAATCTTTCGGCATTGCAGTTACTAACTATGCGGACGACACCCAACTTATCTTCTCGTTTGAGGGTAAGGAGGCGGTGTCACAAGAGACCTTCCATCGCTGCATGACCTCTACGGCAGACTGGCTGTGCCACAACTCTCTGCAATTTAATAGCTCTAAAACTGAGGTCCTATACTGCCCATCTGGCAGCACCCCGAGGCCTTTTCCATCGAACTTCTGGCCTTCATCCTTCCAGGGCACCAGTTTACCAACGAATTGTGTGCGGAACTTGGGAGTCTATTTTGGCTCCAACCTTCAACTGGATGTTTCTGTTAATAAAACAGTGGCCACATGCATGGCCTTGCTTCGCACGTTAAGGAAAATCTTGCCTTTTCTCCCAGCGCAGGCAAGAACAGAGGTAGTGCGGAGTACCATCCTAAGTAGACTTGACTACTGTAACGCACTACTTCTGGGAGCCCCGGTGACCCTGGTGGGTAAACTTCAACGCGTGCAGAATCTGGCGGCTAAACTGGCTCTGTCACGCCAGCGCGCGGACTCCTCCACTACTGCGCTCAGGGACCTCCATTGGTTACCTGTCCCTCAGCGGATTGAATTTAAAGCCCTCTGCTTGGTGTTTAAAGCTCTTCATGAACAAGGCCCTTTTCCCTTACAGAAAATGTTCTCGTGGTATGTCCCGCGTAGGTCTCTCCGCTCCGCCACGGCATGTTTGGTTGTAGTTCCAAAAATCTTAAGGACTCGTTTGGGAGGCAGGTCCTTTCGATTCACAGCAGCAAGGCTGTGGAACTCTCAGCCGTTTGCACTGAGGAGTACGGGCGATTTCCCCTCCTTCAAAAAAGCCCTGAAAACTCACCTTTTCCCAAGAGCGACGTAATTTTTCTTATACAGTGGATCGTTTCTTTTCATGCAGGCTTCTTTTTCCATCAGTCTAAGCGCCAGGATGCCCTTTGGGTGACAGTCATTGCGCTATACAAGTATATCTATACATACATACATACATACATACCGGGGCGAGATATGTACCCCTCCCCGTGAAGCTGATGATGATGATGATTCCCCCATCCCCATGAATTTCAACGAATTATGCTGCTGTATTGTAAGTAACCTGATTCCACTGTAACCCTCAATTGATTCTGTGAATTTGTACCTTCATGTTGAGTCTGTTTAATAAAAAGATTTACAAAAAAACAAAAGATGCCTAGTAGATCCCAACTGATGGCCTTGAACACACAAGCCTGTATTCCTCAGACACGCTGCAACTTGAACTCCCCTTCCTGGCCTCATTTTAAATGTAAGCACTGCTCCTTCTCCGTTGTGAATATTAAATCCAGCCCTTCTCTCACACACATTTTTCCCACCCCTACCCGGCTATACAAGGCCGGCTTATTGAACTGCCGCTCTTTGCCGTGTCATTCTAGTGATATATGGCTACTACTTTCTGAGACATCCTGGGATCTACTCTTTCTTACAGAGACGTGGATCAAGGACTCCTCTAATCCAGATATCGCTCTGGCCACTCCCCCTGGATATCGCCTAACAGGAATTAGCCGCGAGGGAGGAAAATCTGGTGGTGGTATTGCTGTTATTCTACAGAATCATTTAACCATTACCTCGAGGAAAATCCCCAACTTAGGTTCTATAGAGGCACTCTATTTTTCCATCTCAGATACCTCCACTGCCTTATTTTCAGGCGCCTTGGTATACTCCCCCCCCTAATGTTGCCCAGCCCGCTATTGTTTCTTTGCTGGCGGCCATTGCTGATCTCTCCCTTAAACATCCTTATTTCACGGTACTAGGAGATTTCAATCACCATATTGATGTTCAGGATTGCATCCGTGCCAAAAATCTCCTTGATTCCATGCAAGGTCTGAATTTAACTCAAAAAGTCATAGGCCCCACTCACTCAGCAGGACACACCCTTGACTTAATTTTCTCTAGCTGGTCTGACCTTAAGGTTCTGTCACCATTGCCCCTTACATGGTCTGACCATTACCTGATTCCGTTTGAAATTTCCATTTATCTTCCATCCAAGCCAAATTTGACTATCAGAGACCAGGGCAGAAAGTGGCATAAAGTTACCTATATGGCGCTGGAACAACGGTTTAGGAACAGTTCCGACATTCTAGTTGATGACCTCAATACAGCCGTAGCCGCTTTTAATAACGACCTTGCCGCTGCCATTGAACAAATTGCTCCTTTGCAGAACTTCTCCTCTCTACGCTCGAAGCCCTCAGCCCCTTGGTTTTCAACATTGTTACGGGATAACAGAAGCAAATGCAAAAAACTGGAACGTATTTGGCGCCGCTCTTACGACCATGAGTCCAAAGCCATCTATAGATCAGCACTTAAAGAGTTTCACAAACTCAAACGCACTGCTATGAAACAGTACTTTATGGACAAAATTAAAAAAGCTGAAAATTCCACCAAGACGCTCTTTAATATTGTCAAGGAATTCGCTAATCCATCTGCCATGACATGTTCTGTAGCCCCCAGCCAACTACTTAGTGATGGCCTGTCGGATTTCTTTTTTGAGAAAATTGCGAACATCACGGCAGCCATCCAACAGATTCCTACAGTTACTGTCCCAGCAAATGACATCACCTGCGCAACAGCATTTACTTCGTTTAATCCGCTGTCTGAAGATCACGCTATGTCCCTGCTTCTAAAATGTAAGTCTGGCTCTCCCCTTGATCCGGCCCCGGCTCAGACTCTGAACGAATTAGCACCGCTACTGATCAAACCACTGTTAAAAATATGGAACGCATCGTTGCAATCATGCTTTTTTCCTTCTCTGTGGAAACACGCTTTGTTGTTACCCATCTTGAAAAAGCCGGGTGCCGACCCATCATGTTTCAGTAACTACCGGCCCATCTCTCTTCTCCCTAAACCAGCAAAAGTATTAGAGAAGGCGGTACAGGAGCAATTGTCTGATTATTTGATATCTAATCATCTGTTACATGACACCCAGTCAGGATTCAGGCCAAACTTTAGTACTGAGTCAGCCCTGCTTGAAGCGACTGAATCTATTCGCGAATGTGTGGATAGAGGAGAGGAGGCCATGCTGGTCCTCCTCGACCTATCCGCAGCATTCGACACCATCTCCCACAACATCTTATTAAATCGTCTTCTGGAAGTGGGCATTGGCGGAACGCCGCTGGCCTGGGTGAAATCGTTTCTGACGGGCAGATTCCAACAGGTCACCCTGGGCTCTTTTTTGTCCACTGAGAAACCATTGATTTGGGGGGTTCCCCAGGGCTCCGCCCTGAGCCCCCTCCTATTTAATGTGTATCTCAGGCCACTGGCGAAGGTGGTCGAATCTTGGGGCGTCAGAGTGATCTTCTATGCTGATGATACTCAGCTTGTTTTCTCATTCAAAGATCACTCTGAAAGCTCCCTAGTCAATTTTCGCCACTGCTTGGTTAACATCGCCTCCTGGATGTCGGCCAACAACTTGAAATTGAACGCTGACAAAACGGAGGTTCTTTTCTTCAATCAGAAATCGGCCATCCCTGCCAACATCTGGTGGCCAGCTGAACTTAATCCTCCCCCGGAGCCAGTTCAGACTGCTCGAAATTTGGGTTTTCAATTTGATACACAACTTTCCTGTAAAACCCAAATTAATAAAGTCTCCTCCTCCTGCTTTGTAAAACTCCGTATGATAAAAAAAATCATCCCTTACCTACCTCTGGAGTCCCGCAGAACGGTGGTCCATGCCTTAATAACATCTCATTTAGACTATGCAAACAGTCTTTAGATTGGGGCGCCAGCGTTCCTCATTAATCGTTTGCAGATAGTACAGAACTCCGCTGCCAGGCTGCTCTGTAACATCCCATATCGCCACTCGATTTCACCCTATTTGGCCAAACTGCACTGGTTACCAGTGAACTATCGCATTCAGTTTAAAGCCCTAGTTCTTGCTTTTAGAGCGCTTAATGGTCGAGGTCCTGCATATTTAAGGCAGAGACTCAGATTAACTCAGGCTCCCCGTAATCTGAGATCTAATCATCTTCACCTAATGTTCTGCCCACGATTCCGTCTGGCACGCATGGGAGGCAGGGCTTTTGCTGTAGCTACCTCCAGATTATGGAATCAATTACCGATGGAACTCAGATTTGCGACTTCTGAGCCTCTGTTTCGAAGACAACTGAAGACCTGGTTTTTCTCTCGCCTCTAGCTCCACTTTCCTCAGTTCTTCCTCCCTGACCGTCACATTCTCTTGTTGTCAGCGCCGGGACACCCCCGTTGGGGGTAGCTGAGCGCTTTATAAATTTCTAAATAAATAGAATGGAATCACTCCCAAGTCTGAAAAGCACTTGCTATTCCAGAATAGGGGATTAGCGGGAACATCATTGATGGGCATTCCCTTTTTGAGGAAAGCGCACAGACCAAGAAGCCTGTACTCTATAACCCAGACAACAATGGCGGCATGGGATCAAACTAGCGTTAAGCACAATCTAACGTCGGTCCCTTACCCTCTGACCCCCTTGTTTGACAACCCAGACTTAGAGCCGGGCGTGGGGGGACCCAATTCTCCAAGTGGCGCTGCACGGGATGTCGGGCCATTGGTCACTTCTTTGATGTTGAGGGGGATATGCCTTTTCAACAGATCAAGGCCGACTTTGCTATTCCAGAGACCGAGCGCCTGCGATATCTGAAGCTCAGACATTGGATATTACAGCCCTAAAATAAAGCTGCAGCGCAACGCCACCTCACTCATTATAAACACTGGTTCCAGTCTCAGACCTCAGATAAGAAACTGATTTCTGAACTGTACAAGATGCTAAATGCGCAGTATAAACACACGTACAATGCAGGGTGAAGTATATGGGAAAAAGATTCGAGGAGAGCTCTTAGTAATAAGGAATGGGAGGGGATATGTCACAGAGCCTGCCACATGGCCACTAACATAGCCCTAACTGACACACTCACGAAGGTATCGACGTACTGGTACTATATGCCAGTAAGAGTACATAAGATCAAACCTTCAATGAGCGCAGAATGCTGGAGAAATTGCGGCGCACAGGGCACTCTGGTCCACATTCTGTGGGAATTTCCCCAGCTTCAACAATACTGGGCCCAGGTGTTAGATGAGATAGACAAGCACCTAGATACCAAATTATTGAGATTCCCGCACACGTTCAGTTGGGGGTCCCTGACCCGCTGTCTTACCCATTAAAATCTAAGAGAGGTCGGATGATAGGAGTGGTGCTAGGAAAAGCCATGCAGAATATTCTTGCGCACTGGGGCACCCCACAACTTCCTAAGACTGTGGCACATTCTAGGAATGGAAAAAATAACACACTGGCCGGGCAGGGCTCTACTTTTCATGAGATATGGCGTCCCTTTCGGACTTTGCTTTTGCAGGATTTCCCGGAACGTACATGCCCCAGATACCTGCGCCTGCTTTGTCTACCCGAGACACTCAAGCCTGCTTCCACTGAGCAACAATAAACCTGAACGAAATCACTATACACTCTAAAGCAGACACATTGGTGAATGGAGGGCGGGTGGGGAAGTTCTTTTCATAATAAACTGCTGGCTTGTACGTTAACCAATGATGGGCTCTGCGAAGCCCCTGATTTGCGCTAGAAAGACGGTTGACAATGTTTGTTCTTTTCTTTAAAGCTTTCAAAACTACAATAAAAGATTTGAACCATAAAAGGTTCTATTCTATCAAAGCTATTTTTAGGTCTCGGCTAGACTGTGCAAGAGCTGACGTGTTTTTTTTTTTGTCAAAGGTGTTTTTTATTGATAATCAAACAGAAGAAGAAAAAAACATGCGACAGTCCCGCACAACTTCCCTCGCAGGGGGTGGGCCAAATATGAGGGGAGGCCGTAGAAAGTAAAGAGTGTCCAGTCCTCCGGCCCTGCCAAGCAACAAGCCACAAAAATACAGAGGGTCCAAATCTAAGCCATAAATACAAAGCTAGTAGAGGAGCCCAGCTCCCGCTCATTGTTAAGGCTCAGCAGAGTTCAAGCTACTGGGGCCGGTCACTCCAAACCTAGCACGATCAGGCTCCCCCCTCCGTCGTCCAGGGGTACCACAATGGACCAAAACCAAAAAAGAAGCCCCCTACCCCCCAACTACCCCCACCCTCCCCCCCAGTGGTGGTAGCTCTCAGTCATACTTACTACGATCCGCTGCCCAAACTCATACCTGAAACAGATGGAGGGCTCGAACCGAGGGTGGACACACCGCTGCCGGTAATCCCTTGGAAAGAAAGCGAACCAATGGTCCCCAGCGGAAAATGAAATTCTTAAAGTTCCCCAGAAAGATGTCCGCCATCCGTTCCATGCTCAACAACTTCCACAATCTCGCATGCCACAAAGAGATCGCCGGGGCCTCCCTTTTCTTCCAGGCCGCCGCCAGGGTTATCTTGGCCGCCCCACACAAAGCCAGAGGATCTTTTTGTCCGCTCGCGTCTGATGATCGAGGAGTGGATCCCGAAGGCCCAACAACACGTGAGTCAAGGAGTCCGCGATCGGGTACCCCAGGATCTCCTTAATATGGGACAAGATCTCTTCCCAGTAGGGGCGGATGATCGGGCAGTCCCACCAGATATGGCGAAAGTCCCCCAGTAGACCACAGCCCCTCCAACACCTGTCCGAAGAGTTAGGGAAGATGCGGTGTAACTTGGCGGGGGAGAGGTACCAGTCCATCATGGTCTTGAGATGCGCCTCCCGCAGTTCCACCGAGTGATTATGCTTGGCCATGTCCCTCCACAAATGGGACCACTCTTTATCCATGATGGCATGACCCAGGATGTCCTCCCATAGGCCCATGTAGCGCGGGCGTGGGGAGATAGCAGTGGCTAAGAGGTGGCTGTAAATAAAGGAAATGGCACCCCGCATGGTCGAGGTGCGGGAAAGAAAGGCCTCAAAGGGGGTGAGCGGCCTAGTCGCCGCTTCTCGAACTGACGAGGACAATGCCCAGTGCAGCATTTGAGTGTGGTGGAACTGTTCCGACCGGGGGACCCCATAATCCCGCCCACAATTGGCAAACGTTAGCGGGGCATAGCCATGAAACAGATGCGTGAGAGCGAGGCAGCCCCCTTCTCTCCAGGCATCAAAAGGCCCCTCTCGCAGTGCAGGCGGGAAGGCCGGGTTGAAGTGTAGGGGAGTAAAGGGCGACGGGAATGTAGTCCACCGCTCATCTCCAGAAACCGAATCCCAGACCTTAAGGGTGGTACCGGTAGGTGTGCTGATGTACGCATTCCTGGGCCTATCCCCCTTGGGCTTCCACACCAAGTCCCATATCGTTCACCCCGCCACACTTGTATCCATGTGCAGCCAGTGTTTCTCCGAGAGGGGTTGGGTCCATTCCACCAATATCCTCAGTTGCGCTGCCTTGTAATAGAGGTGCAGGTCCGGAAGGCCCACCCCACCCTCCCCCCGAGGGCGCCGGAGAGCGGCAAAGGAAAATCTAGCCCGTCCCCCCTGCCAAACGAAACGGAGCATAAGAGTCTTTATGCGGCGAAAGAAATCACTGTCCAAGACAATAGGGAGAGCCTGGAATAAATATCAAAGCTTCGGGAGGAGCGTCCTTTTAATCGCATGGATCCTACCCAACCAGGAGATAAATAACGGCTTCCAGCGATTCAAATCAGCCTGGATTGTAGCCAGTAGAGGGGGGAAATTGGCCGAGTACAGTTTCCCCACCGTGGGGGTCAAGTGGACCCCTAAATACAGTAAAGAGGAATGAGCCCACGGCAGGGGCGAAAGCGGTCGGAGGCGGTCCACCTCTGCCGAGGAAAGCGTGAGGTTAAGAATATAAGATTTATCGTAGTTCACCTTGAAACCTGCTACCGCCTCGAAACAAGCCAGAGCCGTCTGCACATGGGGGAGGAAGTGCGCAGGGTCTGCAAGAGAGAGCAAGATGTCCGCAAACAGGGAGATCTTGTGTTGTTCGCCCGTGAAGGGCAATCCTCGTATGTCCGGGTGCTCCCGTATCGCCAACGCCAGGGGTTCAATACTCAAAGCAAATAACAAGGGGGAGAGGGGACACCCCTGCCGTGCGCCCCGCGAGTGCGAAAAGAAAGACGATAAATATCCGTTGATCGTGACTCTAGAACGGGGTTCGCTATAATTGGCCTTGAGCATGGTCCAGAATCTGTCCGAGAATCCAAATGCTTCTAAGGGACGGAAAAGAAACTGCCAGCTCACCCGGTCAAATGCATTCTCGGCGTCCAGGCCAATCAATACCGCCGGGATGTTAAAGTGGTTGGCCTTCTCAATGAGGTGGATCTCCCTCCTAGTGTTATCATGGGTTTGATGCCCCTTGATAAAACCTGATTGATCAGGGTGAATAAGAGCCGGCATCAGGTCTTGTAAGCGAGTCGCAAGAATGGAAGAGTAAAGTTTGGTGTCGATATTAAGCAGGGCTATCGGCCTATAAGACGAACACGCAGAGGGGTCCTTACCAGGCTTGGGGATTACCGAGATGACCTACCTTGTTCCCCTGAGAGTAGGAGAGATGGCGGAGCTTCAGGAGAGTGAACTCCGTCCTGTTGTTGTACTGAGCCCGGAGTCTGCCCCTAAGGGCAGTCAGCGGCCGCAACGTTTGTCTGGAAGGTTTGGCCTTTTGTGCTTGCTCCAGCGCAGAGTTCCAACTCCAACGCCTCCCATTCCGTCCTCCTCAATCTATTGAGAGCCGTGTTAAGGGCCAAGCAGCTACCCCTCACGGACGCCTTGAAGGCGTCCCAGGTAGTGAAAACCGAGGTGTCCTGCACAGGGTTGAGCTCGAAGAATTCCTGAATCGCCTTACGGAGCTCCTTGCATGAGGACTCGTCCCTCACCAGGGAAGCCGGAAAGTACCACTTGCGCGGGGCATTCCCCTCCGGCGCCCACTGAAGGCCCAGCGCGAACAGGCTATGGTCAGAGACAGAAAGAGGAAAGATCTTGGCCTCTCTCAGGGACCCCCGGAGGGATTGACTATAAAAAATATGATCTAAGCGGGAATAAGAGTGGTGCACATGAGAGAAGAAAGTGTAGTCCCGAGAGAGGGGGTGCAGAGAGCGCCATCCATCTAACAAGCCCAGTTCTTCAAACTTCCAGCGCGTCTCGTCGGAGAAGAGACTGGCCTCTGCTCTCTGCTGGTGAGAGCTGTCTAAGTCCCTATCCCATACCAGATTGAAATCTCCCATCACGAAAAGTACCCCCTCCACAAAGTCCTCCACGGTTCGCAGCAGATCCAGGATGAACCTATTTTGCCCCACATTGGGGGCATATATCACAAGGAACGAGCAAGTCTTACCGAGTAGCACCCCCTTGACAATAAGCCACCTACCCTCCCTGTCGCCCCGGACCCCCAGAGGCTGAAAGTGAAGCGTTGAGCGGAACAATAGGGCCACGCCCCTATGCTTTGAAGCCGCCGAGGACCTATAAATAATGGGGAATTGCTTATGTTTCAATCGGGACTCATCCTTCCGGGACAGGTGGGTCTCCTGAATGCCAACCACATCAAGGTGGTGATCCAGGATGTACTTCCAGACCTTTTGGCGTTTCTGGGGAGAGTTCAGCCCCTTCACATTCCAAGTTCCTAGGGTAACAGGCATTATGCACACATCACGTCCCTCAGCTCCTCCAGGCCCACCCCATACAAAATACATCCCCTTCGCCCGATCCTTACCGCATCCACAAATGCCGCCTCCAACGCAGGCCAGTAGCGCACCCCAGGACTGTAACCCCCGGACCATCCAACACAGGGATCTCGGACCATGCCCCCAGCCGTCTCACAGCCTAGTCGTCTCGCCACACAACAGCAGCCCCTCATCTCACCACATCGTCCAGAACTGAAGCCCCCTCCGAGCAGATCACAAATCCCACCCCGCGCCGCTAGACATCCCACATCCACCCTCCCCAGCCCCCCCCTCAGTCCCCCTGCAAGTCGCGCCTCACACACAACACCCCCAGGCAACATCTGGCTACCACCACTGACCCCTCCCGACCCCGCCCCCACCCCACCCCCTCACATCCCCCTTCCCTCTCCCAAGACCACCCCAACAAGGACCCAAAGAAAGACAAAATGCAAAAGATAAGAGAACAAACAACCCCCAAAGAGAGAGAAACAATAGAGCAAATAGTTCCACAGAGAGGGCTGGTGTTGAGTCCCTCAGAGAGCGGGGTCCCAGGGAACAGTCAGTGTCGCATTCGCTCTCCGGCCCGGGGCGTCTTCCCCAAAAGTACATAATTACCCACGGTACCTGAATGAAGGGGGGGTCCCTCCGACGCCCAACAGCCTTCCCTCTACGTTCAAGCCGCAGACGAGCTGTCCTGTGGGGGCGCCACCGTCACACTCAACACGGAGGCCACTGCACCATTTCGTTCTTGCTGGCTGGCCGCGGGATCCGGCCTATTCTGCTCCTCGGGGCGCCCCACTCTTTGCCATGAAGAAGAGGGCCGCCGTCGCCGCGATGGCGAGCGTCCATCCCTCGGAGAGGGCAGCATCGTCCAACCCCAGGAGGTCCTTAGCCGCCTGCAGGGATCGAAGTTGGACCAGTCTATTCTGCCACCTGAAGATGAGGCGAAAGGGATGGCCCCAGGAGTACGTCACGTTATGGTCACGCAGGAAGGTCGTCACTGGCTTAAAGGCGCGTCTCTTCTGTAGCGTTGAAGCCGCCAGATCTTGGAAAAGTTGGGGGTGGTGACCTCGGAATAGCAAAGTTGGAATACCCCTCGCCTTCCGAAGGATACGTTCCTTGAGCTGAAAATCATGTACGCAGACCAGTATGTCCGGAGGAGGAGCCTCAGCACCTCTCGGCAGTCCCACTCTATGGACCCTGTCCATCCTGACTTCCTGTAGATCATATTCGCCAAGGATCTGCAGGAAGAGGGCTTCCACATAGCCGCTCAGGTCTCCCACCTTTCCATCCCAGGGCACCGCGCGAATGCGGACGTTGTTCCGGCGAGACCGGTTTTCTAGGTCCTCTGCATGGGCCTGGAGATCTAGGTTTTGCTCCGTCAGTCGAAGCACATCCTGTTGGAGCTGGTGCACATCGCCCGCTAGACCCAGATCATGTTCCTCCAGCGTCGCCACTCGCTCGCCGATGCCATCTACCTCTTCTCCTCACCTCTCTGAGATCCGAGGCAAGCTGGGTGCGGAGCTCCCCGATGTCCTCTTTGATGGCAGAGAAGAGTTCCAACATAAAGGCTTTGGTGGCTGGCGCCTTGTCGTTCCTCTGCCGGGGGAAGCACTGGTACCCGGGGGCGTCGTCGGCCGTGGACCCCTCGGCGGCCCCTCCCTGCCCGGCTTTTCCTTGCGGGGCTTGTTAGACATCGTGCTGGGAACCACTTGCAGGGCTCCCTCACCCCCTGCGATGGTCACCGGACCGCCCTGTCTCTTTGCTACGGGGCTCGGGACCAGGCCAGGCCGACTGCTCCAAGGATGTCTCTCCCGTCTCTAGCAGCCAGGACGTGAACAGGGAGCACAGGGGCAGAGTGGCACCACCTCAATCCTCCAGCCAGGGCAGTCCCTGCCTCCCGTTATGCGGCGCACCAGAGTCCGTGGCGCAAGCGACCCCAGTCCCCAATCCGGCCGACCAGCCAGCACCTGGAGTCGCGACGAAAGCCGGGAGCGATTGTCCCCCCGTCTGCGCTCCGGCCCACAGCTGCTCAGTCACCAGGCCGCTTCGTCGTGGCAGTCAGCAGCGCCAGGAGTGCACTCGCTCAACCCCATGGGCCTCCCACTCCAGATAGAGTCCAACGGTGGGGGGGGCTCTTCGGGGGAGCCAGCGACCATCCGGGAGGCATTTCAGTACACACCCCAGCGGGGGCTGCCCAGGCAAGCGCCCAACTCTGGGGAGCACACCTCACTCCCTCGGGTCCCCAGCGCAGTATGCAGGAGCTCGGAGATCCCTAAACAGTTCACCAGCACCCCAGGGCAGGCGGCACCCTGCCGTGACAGCTCACCTCAAGCCCGGGTAGTCCAAGGACCCGCGCTGCACCTCTGGTCCCGGCCTCCGGCCCGCTCGACGCCCTCCGCCACCCCTCGCGGGCGTGGCCTCTGCTCAGGTCGCGGTCCGGACTAGGCCCAAGTCTCCAGGCCCCTCGCGGCTCGGTAGGCTGTCCGCCTTCCGCCCCAGGACTCCTCTCACGGTTCCCGCTCCGCAACGGGTCCAGCAGGGCTCACTCCACTCGCGGGGGAGCCGGGTCTCGCTCCACAGACGACGCTCCCCGCTCCGCAGGCAGCGGTTCCGAGTTCGCGGCAAGGCAGACGGCACCGCCCCCAGCTGCGTCCCCACGCAAGGCTCCCGGCTTCAGCCGCCCGGCCACGTCGCAGGCCTCAGATCTGCCGGTGGCCACCCCTCCGTCTTCGGGTCCGCAAACAACTCCGGACCCCCTCCAGTGCCGTCCGGAGGGAAAGCGCTACTTCTGGGTCAGCCGGCAGGGTCGAGGGAAGGCGCCATACAAGGCTAAGCGATCACGGTGGCGGAGGGACAGAAAGCACGTCCTACTCCGTCGCCATCTTAGACACGCCCCCCGAGCTGACGTGTTTTGTTCAATCTGTGAGCTTCAGCCCGCCCATAGGCTTAGCTTTTGCTCGCTCCACCGTCAGTCACATTTCCTTTGTCCTCATTTGTCCAAGGCATGAATGCGTCATGCTTTCTCTTCTGGACCCAGTACTTGTGTCCATTCACTGCTCCTGTTTAAGGAGCTACTTTTGTCATTGTGTTTGAGCACTTCACACGAGTGCTCGTGTTTTAACAACCTCTGTCTCCTCCTGCCCGGGCTTCATTTAGAACTACTCCCGTTTTTTTTCCTTTGTGGTCTTTCTTAAACAACTGGCGATTTTCACTATATCCAACAAAAGTAAAAGAATCATATCTATTTTAACAGTATCAGTCAGTATTTTATATAAAGTTTTTTTTTTTTTAAACACGATATGTGCATGAAGTGGCACTATGCATTTTAATTCGAGCTATGTTTTACAGTGTGTTGGGTCTCAAGTGTCTGAAAACGGAATATCCGACACAATACACAATTACATTCTATTTTAGTTATACAGCACAGGATGGGTCATGACACTTTTTAAATGACTTCCTGCCATGCTGAACAGCAGCTGTGCTACTATTCAGCATTGTTAAGAGGCATGGACAACGCCAACAGCTCTGCCAAGACTTATTGGCTTTACCAATGCTTGTTTAGATGTGTGTATACATGTGCAACAACAAAATGCAGCCATACAAAGCATCCAATGGCTGGAGGAAGCTTGTGCGTTGATCTATACTTTGTGCTGTGGTGGGATGTCGTATAAACTGAGTGACATTTGAAGAGACCAATGGTGAAAGATTGCTGATTAAGAGTCCCTACATATGCATGTATTTTTGTATGATTATTCATTTATGTTTCTTGGGGGACAACATGAGGTTGGCAAAACAGCTAAAGCTCTCTGTAGCCCAGACTTAAAAACGATGATATGGAATTGAGCTGCATTTTCCTGACAAACAGTCAATTGTAAAGCATGTAGCGGTAACACAAGGGCAATGGTTTGCTAAAGTAAAAGCACAAGGACTCAGATACGTCCAGGCCTCCCCGATAGTCTAATGCATATTTGAGGAATGATTACAAAGACCAAGTAAGACAGA
This sequence comes from Triturus cristatus, assembly GCF_964204655.1. Taxonomy (NCBI): domain Eukaryota; kingdom Metazoa; phylum Chordata; class Amphibia; order Caudata; family Salamandridae; genus Triturus; species Triturus cristatus. Next base: position 262,467,006 of record NC_140579.1, read on the forward strand.
TGGAAGAGTTTTCAGAAAAGTAACCACTCTCGCTACTGATAACCCAGTTGACTTTCCATGTGTAAGTACTACAAGAAGAGAAGTGAAACTGCTCTAGCAAAAGCCACTGCTCGGAGTTTCATTCTCTGCCGCGGTATCACTCACTGCAGCACAGCATTTGGCAAGGCACCAGAGGTATGAGCAAAAGCAAAGGCAATCCATATTTTAACAGATTAGAAATGTCAGTTCATTGCAAAACAGGCAGCAGTCCACACCACAAATACACTTCTCCTCGTCCCATCTCACTTCCCACCACATACTTAACATATCATTTGTTAATCTGCGTACAAGGGTGTACAGCACATAACCCCTAAATTACAGGATTAATTTCAATGAAAGAGACGCCCTTTTAAGATGTTTATGAGACTGTTTATACATATAGGGTTAAAAGTGCAATACCACGTCTTTATTTGCCAAGAAACAGGAATACAACTTTCTCTGATTTGCTAATCTGTACGCATGTCTAAGGCAATCTTTCAAAACTTTTGGATCAATTTCCATCGTGCGAAGTGCCACTTGAATGCTCTTGATGCTGAGCGTTTAAGACTCAGGGTGAAAAGTGCAAACGGTTTTCGATAAAGCTGGGACTTAGTCTTGGTTTGCTAGCAAAAGGCATGGGTTTCCATATCAAGGCTAGCTGAAAATCGAAATTAAAGATAGTAAAAACAGCAATTTCAGACTTTTCTTTCTGGTTGTGATCAAGTATAAGAGTTTGATTGCAACTGAGAAAGAAAAGGGAGTCCTACTGCGATTAATGAATTCTCCTTAAGGGGGATAACCTAATTGAGGGGAGCGGGTGGTCTATCTTTTTAGCTGGAAAATCTTTTGTTAAGTTTACAATTTTCGCACTTCACAGAGTTTGCAAAGTTTCTAAGTTTAACTTTGCCTTCACCCATGCAGGGATACTTTTCACTCAAAAGAATTGGATTTGTATTTATAAAGGTTGCAAATGCCCAAGTAACAAATGGCCTGGCACTCGCATTGAAGACAAATAGAAGCAGCTAAAGAGCACTAAGGGTAAAGAGATGAATTTTCAGCAGTTAGCAAAATTCGCTTAGGACTTGCAAAGATAGGAGTTTAAATGGGAGAGCATTCCGGACCTTGGCAATGATCACTGTGAAGACATTGACGAGAACTACTAGATTGAACAGTAAGGATCTTTTAGGAGTGTATGCAGAAAGAAGTCAAGACGTAGTTCACAGGAGAAGAACTGTGAATGGCCTGGTTACAAAAGAATAGAGCCTAATATATGTAATGTGTCAGAATAGGAAGCTTGTTCAAGGCCAAGAATGAGAACTGACGCCAAAACTTAAATAAAATGCAGTGTCTTCAATAAGTATTGATGCAGACTCATAAAGAGATAGCTTTAGTAGTCTAGCCTGCATATAATGGAAATCTGAACGAAGTTTTTTTCAGGTTGTGCAAGAGAGAAATGTAACATTTTCCAAAGAACTTTCATCATCAGGAAGAAGGTAAACCATGTTTATTGATATGGGTTTCAAAACAAAGTTGCTTTTCAAAGATGACACCCAAGTCATAAGCTGACCGAAAGAAGGAAAAGAACAATGCCAAGTAGATCTGGCCACCACTTATGTGACCAGATTGAGGGATTTCCAAAAACGATCACCTTTATCTTGCCAGAAATGAGCTTGAGGGAATTGGAGCCCATCCACTGGGCCACTGAGCAAAGACAGTTTTTAAATTGTTTACATTTTTTTATAAGATTTTCATCAAGTCAGTGAAGGATTTGTGTATCGTCCGCATAACATCAGGACTTGAGGTCAAAGGACTCGATGAGCTGAATAAGAGGGGTAACTCAGATATTAAACAGAGTAAGGCTCAAAGTGAAGCCCTATACAATTATTAAGCAACAGAGTCGATGTAAAAAGATAGGTTAGGACACCATGTCAAAGGAAGCAGTGTGCGCTTGTAAAATCAGGCCTACTGCACTGTAGAGCATATGTAATTGCATGCCGAGACAAGGTGTTTGTACTTAACTTGGGTCAAGACCCTGATTTAAAAGGGTTCAACAGGTTATATTCCTGAATGTGGTTAGAGTTGGCTGTTGACCAAGCATTTCAGTGTTTTTGTTGACAATGAGTAGGAGCGAAATGAGGAGGTAGATTGTCAAGACTGTAGGGTCAGTGTTGGTCTTCCTCAAAAAAGGGACTGTTAGTCCTTTTTGCCATGATTGGAGTACTATACCTGAACTGAGAACTGAATTACAGAATACCATGAGGAAGGGAGTTAGAGAAGATGCTACAGTCTTAGCAGCTCCAGCAGGGCATGGGTCAAATGAAGAGGCACTACTAGTGGCATGAAGGCTGGAGACAATTGCTTCCTTGATGCACCAGCATGAAAAAGGCTAATAAAGGAAGCAAACAGTTGATGGTGTCTGAGATATGCTCAAAATGCGTTTAAAATCCGAGGAGGGCATTTATGGAGAACGGGCTAAGAAGCTTAATGATTTTCTCATAGAAAAAACGTCTGAAAGCAAGAAGCACAATATTTGAGAAGGAATTACTTCAGAGAAGGTAGAGGCAGACTGGGCTAGGTTGTTATATAGAGCAAATAATTCTCTGGTAGAGGGTAAGCACTCTTGGTAACGGGAAGCTTTCAGATTTTTTGTGAATATTTAACTAAATATAGCTTTTTGTAAGAACCTAGCCAACAGGGAAAATTAATGCAGAATATTTTTTTATAATTTACCTACTGAAACATTAACTGTTGCAAATGTGACAATTGCTAAAAAAAAATGTGGCAAAGCATAAAGCTTTGCAAAATTGCCACAGAACTTCACAAAGCATGCAATAAGATCACCAGAACTGTATGTCCCTAAAATGCATTCATAGCAATAGTTTTTTTTTATTGAGAAGAAACGTTATTGTTCGATTAATTAAAATCTTTACAATAGAAAAACACTCTAAAAATGTTATAAAAAGAGATTCGGTAATACAAAACTTAAAATATTTGAGGTCCTGTGGAAATATACCTTTTTAGGGGTACACTGGTGCAGGGTCACCCTTTTGTCCATGGGTTCAAAAACCAACAAAGTAGAGATCAGCACTGGAGTTGGGAATAAATAACAAGTTTATTAATCACTCATGAGTGGGACCACGTCCACACAGCACTCTCAAGTGCTGCCTGAGGTAGTACATTGAAGTCACAGAACACAGGCCTTATAGACAGCTTTTTCTGCACTGGTAAGCATGTGGATACAAATAGAAGGTACAGGCCTACACAGGAATAGTTACCGACAAACATGGGCAGATGGGAGATCACTTAGTCAGCAGAGGGGGAGCAGGAGTGCTTATGGCAGCAGTAAATGATTGACAGTTGAGTCTGAGACCTGGTGTTCTGGCAGCTACAAAATCTTAGCATGCACATTGCTTTTAGCTGAGTCAGGAAGTCAACTAAAATAGACAGCACAGGCAGGGAAAAAGACAAGCAGCAGAGGATGGGAGAATTACAAAACCAACAAAATGGATGCCACAACCATGATGGCTTCAGCTTATGCGAACAGAAATGATTTCAGATTTCCACAGTCCCAGATTTGAGTTTTCATGATTTTCCTAACGGCATGTGGTTGCTGTAAAAAAATATGTGCCAAGGGGCGCAGAATAACTGTTACTAAAAAGGAGCTATTCCGTTAAAATACAGTAAAGAGACAGACAAGGCACAAGTCCAGTGAAGTCCAACTGTTCAATCCACTCACTTTAAGGCTCTATCTAAAAGGATGGTGGTCTCTGCATAGAGAAGGATAGTGACTCTGGTGTCTCAGCGAAACTCAGGGCCATAAAGTGAAGTAAGCAGCCAGTAAACCACACAGGGCTGCTAACAAGTTGAGCCAGAGAAGAAGTGGCGATTGACTGCATTTTTGAGTGGAAAGCGACCCAGTGCAATAAGATGGAGATTTGGTTACTGGCACTCCCACCGCATTAAACCTTTTGCCACATTTGTGACAAAGTTAGTGACCTGGATATTGAGCATCGGGTTCTCTGGGTTCATGGATGCTAAGATGGCTTGGCGGCAGGAGCGAACACCAAGTGTATTCCATTCGCCCCCGTAGCAACATCCTTCAATTGTTGGGTAAGGCAGGGCAAACACACGCCACATGCTCAATCAACTCAGAGGTACACCCACACCCCCTGCACACTATATTGTCCTTTGAGCGCTACCATTCTGGTAGATGGTGCAAGAATGGCCATTCACCCATCCTGAGTGCCAAAAATCTTTTTTTCATGCTACTGCATAGGTGCATGATAGATATGGCACAGCGATACCTGGCTTAAACCTCGATGAAATCGTACAGACATGTTTGCATTTTGCTAGTTGAGCCCTATCAGAGTGAAAATACCAGGACCGGACTATTTTTTTGATGTACGATTTGAGGGCCTGCTGGGATGGGTTGATTCCCCAGATTTCAATCATGTCCAGCATTTGCAATGAGTGTTCTAGATAGCTGCGTTTTTGTCCCACTTCGCTTGAAGAGTGCAGATTATTGCACAGCTTGATAAAAGCGCCAGCCCCAACCCCTCGATGGTCTAGAAGGCCGAACGCAAATCTTATCTGAGCTGGGGATGAGGATTTCGAGAGACTCTATACTTGCTTGAAGATTCTTGGTATTATCTTTTCACCATACGGGAGTCTTTCACCAGCATAATCTCCTGGCCATACAATAGATAATTAGAGGTTTTGGCCTTCATGACATTCAGAAGAGGGGTCAGGCTTGGGGGTCAGTTTTTATTATGCCGGCCATACCCATCCAAATGATGCCGAACAGCAAACAAACACTATCCACTAAAATAGTACTACTGAGTGTCTTTGGTGAGGACTTCATTATGTTATTATATTATTACTCGCCTTCAATAAGGACTTGGGCAACGTTTGCCCTTCAGATCAGTATATAGGCATGCCCGGTAGAAAAGCTGCTGTTCTTCTTTGAACAAAGTTACAAGGTTTGTAGGGGGTGGCCAATAGCCTCTGGAGCAACTATTGTAAATTACAGCCATAAATGAGGTTAGTGCATCAATTATCTAAGGGCGTAGTCCTAAAGCCTGTACAGCTTTCACTCGGTCTCTTGTACTGTAATCACGTTACAAATACTGTTCTGAAGTAAATCAATAATAATGTGCTGAAACAAATCTAAATGTAATCTTGCACCTGGGAGTGAGATTCTGTTCAGAGAAGGGTGTGTGCTGGGGATATGGGCAAATTGTACACGCTAACTAATGAAATAAACATGAAAACTCCTGAGAGGAAGCACTCTAAGTAACTATACCCATTAGTCCATCAAAGACACACAGAAGAAATTCCAGTCTCGAAGTAGTATTCCTAGGATCATGAAAAGATGTCACATCCGACATAGAAGAAGTCTTGTTATTGTATGGTATTATCTCCTTCCCCTCCTCTATGACTTTGACTAATGTGTATGGTAACTGACAGTGCTCTCTCCTAGGGGTTTTCATAGTCAGAAATTTAAAATTTAGGTTGGTTGGTGGCTGAAACCCAAGGGTGTTGAGAACCAAAATACAGAATGCCATGACTCTGGTAGGTGTGTTGTGGTTTTGCCAAAGCTGCAGAATCGTTTACGTATAGTCAAATAAACGCATACATCCTAGCGGATTTACTCTGCTCTTTGCATAGGAATGTAAATAGCTGGCTTTATTGGCACATGTAATATGCAGCAAGTAATACACAAATGAGTCATTTACAGAGTACTCCTCTAATGGAAATACTGTAAATTTGTGTGTCGTGACAAGATAAGACTAAATATTGTTTTACTGTCCTATCACTATGGCATCACATGCATGAGCAAAACTCCCAGAATTCAACAATTATAGTAACTCCTGCAATAGATAGAACACTAATAAGCAAATGATGACAGTGCTGCTCCAAAAGTACGTTAGGGATAGCATTTCTATCACATTTACTGTTCTCTAGTGAGCTTCACTGTTAGAGCCAGTCGCCCCGGACATGGACCTATTTCTCATCGTGCCAAGAGAGTCATACTAGACCTCTGTAATGAAGCCAAAACATGTCTGTTGCTGCTTCCTGAAGAGGGATTTCGGAGTCCAGTTCTGTTTTTGACGGGTTCGAACTTATGTACTTGAAGGGGAGTCTCTTGCGCAATGGCATAATCTCCTCTCAGAATACACTCACACACAAAAATTTCACTCCTTTTGATGTAGCGCCTAAAGGTTTGAAAATTGTAGGGGTGCATTATATTCACTGTTAGTCGGCACCCGCACAAAATCCTTGCATATTTAGATGTATCATGTACAATGTATTAAGCAAATGTATCAGTTATATCGTAATATAGAAGTGTTAGAGATGTGAAACCATATTGTGAATGTATTCAGTAAAATGCATAATGATTAGTTTCCGTTCAATGCAATGTATTAGGCTAAACATGTAACCTGATTGAAGTAACTCATGTATGTCGTTTATCCACGTATATGAAAGTAAAAGTACTAATGTTAGAATGTAATTTAATGGTGTGTTTAACCTAGTAGAGGCCCGAATTCACATATATCGTTGAGAAGAAAGGCCTGGAATTTCTTATGTTAGCTGAATGCGGTAGGCCGCAAGTGATTTATTCTAGTAGAGGTTTTAGGCTGCCGTAAATTGTAAAGTTGAAAGATGCAAAGTATTTTTCCATCCCATGATCTCGCCGCAGGTGCAAGGACAGTTGGTTCGTTAGTAGAAAAGGTCTTTGTCTAAGGGTTGAATTATGGAGAAAGCCAGACATGGGAGTGCATTGGTATGTGCCAATCGCAACTCCTAGCGCGGACGGTGTCTGGGACTCAAGGCCAAGCTGATGGACGATGGAGGATGGACAGCAGGATGGAAAAGCACGGAAAGAAGACCTGGTCGAGGAGGTGTGCCAGAGGGCGTGTTCTATGATTTGGGGTTTCACGAAAAGTACCCCCTCCACAAAGTCCTCCACGGTTCGCAGCAGATCCAGGATGAACCTATTTTGCCCCACATTGGGGGCATATATCACAAGGAACGAGCAAGTCTTACCGAGTAGCACCCCCTTGACAATAAGCCACCTACCCTCCCTGTCGCCCCGGACCCCCAGAGGCTGAAAGTGAAGCGTTGAGCGGAACAATAGGGCCACGCCCCTATGCTTTGAAGCCGCCGAGGACCTATAAATAATGGGGAATTGCTTATGTTTCAATCGGGACTCATCCTTCCGGGACAGGTGGGTCTCCTGAAGGCCAACCACATGAAGGTGGTGATCCAGGATGTACTTCCAGACCTTTTGGCGTTTCTGGGGAGAGTTCAGCCCCTTCACATTCCAAGTTCCATGGGTAACAGGCATTATGCACACATCACGTCCCTCAGCTCCTCCAGGCCCACCCCATACAAAATACATCCCCTTCGCCCGATCCTTACCGCATCCACAAATGCCGCCTCCAACGCAGGCCAGTAGCGCACCCCAGGACTGTAACCCCCGGACCATCCAACACAGGGATCTCAGACCATGCCCCCAGCCGTCTCACAGCCTAGTCGTCTCGCCACACAACAGCAGCCCCTCATCTCACCACATCGTCCAGAACTGAAGCCCCCTCCGAGCAGATCACAAATCCCACCCCGCGCCGCTAGACATCCCACATCCACCCTCCCCAGCCCCCCCCTCAGTCCCCCTGCAAGTCGCGCCTCACACACAACACCCCCAGGCAACATCTGGCTACCACCACTGACCCCTCCCGACCCCGCCCCCACCCCACCCCCTCACATCCCCCTTCCCTCTCCCAAGACCACCCCAACAAGGACCCAAAGAAAGACAAAATGCAAAAGATAAGAGAACAAACAACCCCCAAAGAGAGAGAAACAATAGAGCAAATAGTTCCACAGAGAGGGCTGGTGTTGAGTCCCTAAGAGAGCGGGGTCCCAGGGAACAGTCAGTGTCACATTCGCTCTCCGGCCCGGGGCGTCTTCCCCAAAAGTACATAATTACCCACGGTACCTGAATGAAGGGGGGGTCCCTCCGACGCCCAACAGCCTTCCCTCTACGTTCAAGCCGCAGACGAGCTGTCCTGTGGGGGCGCCACCGTCACACTCAACACGGAGGCCACTGCACCATTTCGTTCTTGCTGGCTGGCCGCGGGATCCGGCCTATTCTGCTCCTCGGGGCGCCCCACTCTTTGCCATGAAGAAGAGGGCCGCCGTCGCCGCGATGGCGAGCGTCCATCCCTCGGAGAGGGCAGCATCGTCCAACCCCAGGAGGTCCTTAGCCGCCTGCAGGGATCGAAGTTGGACCAGTCTATTCTGCCACCTGAAGATGAGGCGAAAGGGATGGCCCCAGGAGTACGTCACGTTATGGTCACGCAGGAAGGTCGTCACTGGCTTAAAGGCGCGTCTCTTCTGTAGCGTTGAAGCCGCCAGATCTTGGAAAAGTTGGGGGTGGTGACCTCGGAATAGCAAAGTTGGAATACCCCTCGCCTTCCGAAGGATACGTTCCTTGAGCTGAAAATCATGTACGCAGACCAGTATGTCCGGAGGAGGAGCCTCAGCACCTCTCGGCAGTCCCACTCTATGGACCCTGTCCATCCTGACTTCCTGTAGATCATATTCGCCAAGGATCTGCAGGAAGAGGGCTTCCACATAGCCGCTCAGGTCTCCCACCTTTCCATCCCAGGGCACCGCGCGAATGCGGACGTTGTTCCGGCGAGACCGGTTTTCTAGGTCCTCTGCATGGGCCTGGAGATCTAGGTTTTGCTCCGTCAGTCGAAGCACATCCTGTTGGAGCTGGTGCACATCGCCCGCTAGACCCAGATCATGTTCCTCCAGCGTCGCCACTCGCTCGCCGATGCCATCTACCTCTCTCCTCACCTCTCTGAGATCCGAGGCAAGCTGGGTGCGGAGCTCCCCGATGTCCTCTTTGATGGCAGAGAAGAGTTCCAACATAAAGGCTTTGGTGGCTGGCGCCTCGTCGTTCCTCTGCCGGGGGGAAGCACTGGTACCCGGGGGCGTCGTCGGCCGTGGACCCCTCGGCGGCCCCTCCCTGCCCGGCTTTTCCTTGCGGGGCTTGTTAGACATCGTGCTGGGAACCACTTGCAGGGCTCCCTCACCCCCTGCGATGGTCACCGGACCGCCCTGTCTCTTTGCTACGGGGCTCGGGACCAGGCCAGGCCGACTGCTCCAAGGATGTCTCTCCCGTCTCTAGCAGCCAGGACGTGAACAGGGAGCACAGGGGCAGAGTGGCACCACCTCAATCCTCCAGCCAGGGCAGTCCCTGCCTCCCGTTATGCGGCGCACCAGAGTCCGTGGCGCAAGCGACCCCAGTCCCCAATCCGGCCGACCAGCCAGCACCTGGAGTCGCGACGAAAGCCGGGAGCGATTGTCCCCCCGTCTGCGCTCCGGCCCACAGCTGCTCAGTCACCAGGCCGCTTCGTCGTGGCAGTCAGCAGCGCCAGGAGTGCACTCGCTCAACCCCATGGGCCTCCCACTCCAGATAGAGTCCAACGGTGGGGGGGGCTCTTCGGGGGAGCCAGCGACCATCCGGGAGGCATTTCAGTACACACCCCAGCGGGGGCTGCCCAGGCAAGCGCCCAACTCTGGGGAGCACACCTCACTCCCTCGGGTCCCCAGCGCAGTATGCAGGAGCTCGGAGATCCCTAAACAGTTCACCAGCACCCCAGGGCAGGCGGCACCCTGCCGTGACAGCTCACCTCAAGCCCGGGTAGTCCAAGGACCCGCGCTGCACCTCTGGTCCCGGCCTCCGGCCCGCTCGACGCCCTCCGCCACCCCTCGCGGGCGTGGCCTCTGCTCAGGTCGCGGTCCGGACTAGGCCCAAGTCTCCAGGCCTCTCGCGGCTCGGTAGGCTGTCCGCCTTCCGCCCCAGGACTCCTCTCACGGTTCCCGCTCCGCAACGGGTCCAGCAGGGCTCACTCCACTCGCGGGGGAGCCGGGTCTCGCTCCACAGACGACGCTCCCCGCTCCGCAGGCAGCGGTTCCGAGTTCGCGGCAAGGCAGACGGCACCGCCCCCAGCTGCGTCCCCACGCAAGGCTCCCGGCTTCAGCCGCCCGGCCACGTCGCAGGCCTCAGATCTGCCGGTGGCCACCCCTCCGTCTTCGGGTCCGCAAACAACTCCGGACCCCCTCCAGTGCCGTCCGGAGGGAAAGCGCTACTTCTGGGTCAGCCGGCAGGGTCGAGGGAAGGCGCCATACAAGGCTAAGCGATCACGGTGGCGGAGGGACAGAAAGCACGTCCTACTCCGTCGCCATCTTAGACACGCCCCCCGAGCTGACGTGTTTTGTTCAATCTGTGAGCTTCAGCCCGCCCATAGGCTTAGCTTTTGCTCGCTCCACCGTCAGTCACATTTCCTTTGTCCTCATTTGTCCAAGGCATGAATGCGTCATGCTTTCTCTTCTGGACCCAGTACTTGTGTCCATTCACTGCTCCTGTTTAAGGAGCTACTTTTGTCATTGTGTTTGAGCACTTCACACGAGTGCTCGTGTTTTAACAACCTCTGTCTCCTCCTGCCCGGGCTTCATTTAGAACTACTCCCGTTTTTTTTCCTTTGTGGTCTTTCTTAAACAACTGGCGATTTTCACTATATCCAACAAAAGTAAAAGAATCATATCTATTTTAACAGTATCAGTCAGTATTTTATATAAAGTTTTTTTTTTTTTAAACACGATATGTGCATGAAGTGGCACTATGCATTTTAATTCGAGCTATGTTTTACAGTGTGGTGGGTCTCAAGTGTCTGAAAACGGAATATCCGACACAATACACAATTACATTCTATTTTAGTTATACAGCACAGGATGGGTCATGACACTTTTTAAATGACTTCCTGCCATGCTGAACAGCAGCTGTGCTACTATTCAGCATTGTTAAGAGGCATGGACAACGCCAACAGCTCTGCCAAGACTTATTGGCTTTACCAATGCTTGTTTAGATGTGTGTATACATGTGCAACAACAAAATGCAGCCATACAAAGCATCCAATGGCTGGAGGAAGCTTGTGCGTTGATCTATACTTTGTGCTGTGGTGGGATGTCGTATAAACTGAGTGACATTTGAAGAGACCAATGGTGAAAGATTGCTGATTAAGAGTCCCTACATATGCATGTATTTTTGTATGATTATTCATTTATGTTTCTTGGGGGACAACATGAGGTTGGCAAAACAGCTAAAGCTCTCTGTAGCCCAGACTTAAAAACGATGATATGGAATTGAGCTGCATTTTCCTGACAAACAGTCAATTGTAAAGCATGTAGCGGTAACACAAGGGCAATGGTTTGCTAAAGTAAAAGCACAAGGACTCAGATACGTCCAGGCCTCCCCGATAGTCTAATGCATATTTGAGGAATGATTACAAAGACCAAGTAAGACAGATGGAAGAGTTTTCAGAAAAGTAACCACTCTCGCTACTGATAACCCAGTTGACTTTCCATGTGTAAGTACTACAAGAAGAGAAGTGAAACTGCTCTAGCAAAAGCCACTGCTCGGAGTTTCATTCTCTGCCGCGGTATCACTCACTGCAGCACAGCATTTGGCAAGGCACCAGAGGTATGAGCAAAAGCAAAGGCAATCCATATTTTAACAGATTAGAAATGTCAGTTCATTGCAAAACAGGCAGCAGTCCACACCACAAATACACTTCTCCTCGTCCCATCTCACTTCCCACCACATACTTAACATATCATTTGTTAATCTGCGTACAAGGGTGTACAGCACATAACCCCTAAATTACAGGATTAATTTCAATGAAAGAGACGCCCTTTTAAGATGTTTATGAGACTGTTTATACATATAGGGTTAAAAGTGCAATACCACGTCTTTATTTGCCAAGAAACAGGAATACAACTTTCTCTGATTTGCTAATCTGTACGCATGTCTAAGGCAATCTTTCAAAACTTTTGGATCAATTTCCATCGTGCGAAGTGCCACTTGAATGCTCTTGATGCTGAGCGTTTAAGACTCAGGGTGAAAAGTGCAAACGGTTTTCGATAAAGCTGGGACTTAGTCTTGGTTTGCTAGCAAAAGGCATGGGTTTCCATATCAAGGCTAGCTGAAAATCGAAATTAAAGATAGTAAAAACAGCAATTTCAGACTTTTCTTTCTGGTTGTGATCAAGTATAAGAGTTTGATTGCAACTGAGAAAGAAAAGGGAGTCCTACTGCGATTAATGAATTCTCCTTAAGGGGGATAACCTAATTGAGGGGAGCGGGTGGTCTATCTTTTTAGCTGGAAAATCTTTTGTTAAGTTTACAATTTTCGCACTTCACAGAGTTTGCAAAGTTTCTAAGTTTAACTTTGCCTTCACCCATGCAGGGATACTTTTCACTCAAAAGAATTGGATTTGTATTTATAAAGGTTGCAAATGCCCAAGTAACAAATGGCCTGGCACTCGCATTGAAGACAAATAGAAGCAGCTAAAGAGCACTAAGGGTAAAGAGATGAATTTTCAGCAGTTAGCAAAATTCGCTTAGGACTTGCAAAGATAGGAGTTTAAATGGGAGAGCATTCCGGACCTTGGCAATGATCACTGTGAAGACATTGACGAGAACTACTAGATTGAACAGTAAGGATCTTTTAGGAGTGTATGCAGAAAGAAGTCAAGACGTAGTTCACAGGAGAAGAACTGTGAATGGCCTGGTTACAAAAGAATAGAGCCTAATATATGTAATGTGTCAGAATAGGAAGCTTGTTCAAGGCCAAGAATGAGAACTGACGCCAAAACTTAAATAAAATGCAGTGTCTTCAATAAGTATTGATGCAGACTCATAAAGAGATAGCTTTAGTAGTCTAGCCTGCATATAATGGAAATCTGAACGAAGTTTTTTTCAGGTTGTGCAAGAGAGAAATGTAACATTTTCCAAAGAACTTTCATCATCAGGAAGAAGGTAAACCATGTTTATTGATATGGGTTTCAAAACAAAGTTGCTTTTCAAAGATGACACCCAAGTCATAAGCTGACCGAAAGAAGGAAAAGAACAATGCCAAGTAGATCTGGCCACCACTTATGTGACCAGATTGAGGGATTTCCAAAAACGATCACCTTTATCTTGCCAGAAATGAGCTTGAGGGAATTGGAGCCCATCCACTGGGCCACTGAGCAAAGACAGTTTTTAAATTGTTTACATTTTTTTATAAGATTTTCATCAAGTCAGTGAAGGATTTGTGTATCGTCCGCATAACATCAGGACTTGAGGTCAAAGGACTCGATGAGCTGAATAAGAGGGGTAACTCAGATATTAAACAGAGTAAGGCTCAAAGTGAAGCCCTATACAATTATTAAGCAACAGAGTCGATGTAAAAAGATAGGTTAGGACACCATGTCAAAGGAAGCAGTGTGCGCTTGTAAAATCAGGCCTACTGCACTGTAGAGCATATGTAATTGCATGCCGAGACAAGGTGTTTGTACTTAACTTGGGTCAAGACCCTGATTTAAAAGGGTTCAACAGGTTATATTCCTGAATGTGGTTAGAGTTGGCTGTTGACCAAGCATTTCAGTGTTTTTGTTGACAATGAGTAGGAGCGAAATGAGGAGGTAGATTGTCAAGACTGTAGGGTCAGTGTTGGTCTTCCTCAAAAAAGGGACTGTTAGTCCTTTTTGCCATGATTGGAGTACTATACCTGAACTGAGAACTGAATTACAGAATACCATGAGGAAGGGAGTTAGAGAAGATGCTACAGTCTTAGCAGCTCCAGCAGGGCATGGGTCAAATGAAGAGGCACTACTAGTGGCATGAAGGCTGGAGACAATTGCTTCCTTGATGCACCAGCATGAAAAAGGCTAATAAAGGAAGCAAACAGTTGATGGTGTCTGAGATATGCTCAAAATGCGTTTAAAATCCGAGGAGGGCATTTATGGAGAACGGGCTAAGAAGCTTAATGATTTTCTCATAGAAAAAACGTCTGAAAGCAAGAAGCACAATATTTGAGAAGGAATTACTTCAGAGAAGGTAGAGGCAGACTGGGCTAGGTTGTTATATAGAGCAAATAATTCTCTGGTAGAGGGTAAGCACTCTTGGTAACGGGAAGCTTTCAGATTTTTTGTGAATATTTAACTAAATATAGCTTTTTGTAAGAACCTAGCCAACAGGGAAAATTAATGCAGAATATTTTTTTATAATTTACCTACTGAAACATTAACTGTTGCAAATGTGACAATTGCTAAAAAAAAATGTGGCAAAGCATAAAGCTTTGCAAAATTGCCACAGAACTTCACAAAGCATGCAATAAGATCACCAGAACTGTATGTCCCTAAAATGCATTCATAGCAATAGTTTTTTTTTATTGAGAAGAAACGTTATTGTTCGATTAATTAAAATCTTTACAATAGAAAAACACTCTAAAAATGTTATAAAAAGAGATTCGGTAATACAAAACTTAAAATATTTGAGGTCCTGTGGAAATATACCTTTTTAGGGGTACACTGGTGCAGGGTCACCCTTTTGTCCATGGGTTCAAAAACCAACAAAGTAGAGATCAGCACTGGAGTTGGGAATAAATAACAAGTTTATTAATCACTCATGAGTGGGACCACGTCCACACAGCACTCTCAAGTGCTGCCTGAGGTAGTACATTGAAGTCACAGAACACAGGCCTTATAGACAGCTTTTTCTGCACTGGTAAGCATGTGGATACAAATAGAAGGTACAGGCCTACACAGGAATAGTTACCGACAAACATGGGCAGATGGGAGATCACTTAGTCAGCAGAGGGGGAGCAGGAGTGCTTATGGCAGCAGTAAATGATTGACAGTTGAGTCTGAGACCTGGTGTTCTGGCAGCTACAAAATCTTAGCATGCACATTGCTTTTAGCTGAGTCAGGAAGTCAACTAAAATAGACAGCACAGGCAGGGAAAAAGACAAGCAGCAGAGGATGGGAGAATTACAAAACCAACAAAATGGATGCCACAACCATGATGGCTTCAGCTTATGCGAACAGAAATGATTTCAGATTTCCACAGTCCCAGATTTGAGTTTTCATGATTTTCCTAACGGCATGTGGTTGCTGTAAAAAAATATGTGCCAAGGGGCGCAGAATAACTGTTACTAAAAAGGAGCTATTCCGTTAAAATACAGTAAAGAGACAGACAAGGCACAAGTCCAGTGAAGTCCAACTGTTCAATCCACTCACTTTAAGGCTCTATCTAAAAGGATGGTGGTCTCTGCATAGAGAAGGATAGTGACTCTGGTGTCTCAGCGAAACTCAGGGCCATAAAGTGAAGTAAGCAGCCAGTAAACCACACAGGGCTGCTAACAAGTTGAGCCAGAGAAGAAGTGGCGATTGACTGCATTTTTGAGTGGAAAGCGACCCAGTGCAATAAGATGGAGATTTGGTTACTGGCACTCCCACCGCATTAAACCTTTTGCCACATTTGTGACAAAGTTAGTGACCTGGATATTGAGCATCGGGTTCTCTGGGTTCATGGATGCTAAGATGGCTTGGCGGCAGGAGCGAACACCAAGTGTATTCCATTCGCCCCCGTAGCAACATCCTTCAATTGTTGGGTAAGGCAGGGCAAACACACGCCACATGCTCAATCAACTCAGAGGTACACCCACACCCCCTGCACACTATATTGTCCTTTGAGCGCTACCATTCTGGTAGATGGTGCAAGAATGGCCATTCACCCATCCTGAGTGCCAAAAATCTTTTTTTCATGCTACTGCATAGGTGCATGATAGATATGGCACAGCGATACCTGGCTTAAACCTCGATGAAATCGTACAGACATGTTTGCATTTTGCTAGTTGAGCCCTATCAGAGTGAAAATACCAGGACCGGACTATTTTTTTGATGTACGATTTGAGGGCCTGCTGGGATGGGTTGATTCCCCAGATTTCAATCATGTCCAGCATTTGCAATGAGTGTTCTAGATAGCTGCGTTTTTGTCCCACTTCGCTTGAAGAGTGCAGATTATTGCACAGCTTGATAAAAGCGCCAGCCCCAACCCCTCGATGGTCTAGAAGGCCGAACGCAAATCTTATCTGAGCTGGGGATGAGGATTTCGAGAGACTCTATACTTGCTTGAAGATTCTTGGTATTATCTTTTCACCATACGGGAGTCTTTCACCAGCATAATCTCCTGGCCATACAATAGATAATTAGAGGTTTTGGCCTTCATGACATTCAGAAGAGGGGTCAGGCTTGGGGGTCAGTTTTTATTATGCCGGCCATACCCATCCAAATGATGCCGAACAGCAAACAAACACTATCCACTAAAATAGTACTACTGAGTGTCTTTGGTGAGGACTTCATTATGTTATTATATTATTACTCGCCTTCAATAAGGACTTGGGCAACGTTTGCCCTTCAGATCAGTATATAGGCATGCCCGGTAGAAAAGCTGCTGTTCTTCTTTGAACAAAGTTACAAGGTTTGTAGGGGGTGGCCAATAGCCTCTGGAGCAACTATTGTAAATTACAGCCATAAATGAGGTTAGTGCATCAATTATCTAAGGGCGTAGTCCTAAAGCCTGTACAGCTTTCACTCGGTCTCTTGTACTGTAATCACGTTACAAATACTGTTCTGAAGTAAATCAATAATAATGTGCTGAAACAAATCTAAATGTAATCTTGCACCTGGGAGTGAGATTCTGTTCAGAGAAGGGTGTGTGCTGGGGATATGGGCAAATTGTACACGCTAACTAATGAAATAAACATGAAAACTCCTGAGAGGAAGCACTCTAAGTAACTATACCCATTAGTCCATCAAAGACACACAGAAGAAATTCCAGTCTCGAAGTAGTATTCCTAGGATCATGAAAAGATGTCACATCCGACATAGAAGAAGTCTTGTTATTGTATGGTATTATCTCCTTCCCCTCCTCTATGACTTTGACTAATGTGTATGGTAACTGACAGTGCTCTCTCCTAGGGGTTTTCATAGTCAGAAATTTAAAATTTAGGTTGGTTGGTGGCTGAAACCCAAGGGTGTTGAGAACCAAAATACAGAATGCCATGACTCTGGTAGGTGTGTTGTGGTTTTGCCAAAGCTGCAGAATCGTTTACGTATAGTCAAATAAACGCATACATCCTAGCGGATTTACTCTGCTCTTTGCATAGGAATGTAAATAGCTGGCTTTATTGGCACATGTAATATGCAGCAAGTAATACACAAATGAGTCATTTACAGAGTACTCCTCTAATGGAAATACTGTAAATTTGTGTGTCGTGACAAGATAAGACTAAATATTGTTTTACTGTCCTATCACTATGGCATCACATGCATGAGCAAAACTCCCAGAATTCAACAATTATAGTAACTCCTGCAATAGATAGAACACTAATAAGCAAATGATGACAGTGCTGCTCCAAAAGTACGTTAGGGATAGCATTTCTATCACATTTACTGTTCTCTAGTGAGCTTCACTGTTAGAGCCAGTCGCCCCGGACATGGACCTATTTCTCATCGTGCCAAGAGAGTCATACTAGACCTCTGTAATGAAGCCAAAACATGTCTGTTGCTGCTTCC
The DNA here is from genome assembly GCF_964204655.1 of Triturus cristatus. Lineage (NCBI taxonomy): Eukaryota > Metazoa > Chordata > Amphibia > Caudata > Salamandridae > Triturus > Triturus cristatus. Next base: position 262,484,495 of record NC_140579.1, read on the forward strand.
TGAAGAGGGATTTCGGAGTCCAGTTCTGTTTTTGACGGGTTCGAACTTATGTACTTGAAGGGGAGTCTCTTGCGCAATGGCATAATCTCCTCTCAGAATACACTCACACACAAAAATTTCACTCCTTTTGATGTAGCGCCTAAAGGTTTGAAAATTGTAGGGGTGCATTATATTCACTGTTAGTCGGCACCCGCACAAAATCCTTGCATATTTAGATGTATCATGTACAATGTATTAAGCAAATGTATCAGTTATATCGTAATATAGAAGTGTTAGAGATGTGAAACCATATTGTGAATGTATTCAGTAAAATGCATAATGATTAGTTTCCGTTCAATGCAATGTATTAGGCTAAACATGTAACCTGATTGAAGTAACTCATGTATGTCGTTTATCCACGTATATGAAAGTAAAAGTACTAATGTTAGAATGTAATTTAATGGTGTGTTTAACCTAGTAGAGGCCCGAATTCACATATATCGTTGAGAAGAAAGGCCTGGAATTTCTTATGTTAGCTGAATGCGGTAGGCCGCAAGTGATTTATTCTAGTAGAGGTTTTAGGCTGCCGTAAATTGTAAAGTTGAAAGATGCAAAGTATTTTTCCATCCCATGATCTCGCCGCAGGTGCAAGGACAGTTGGTTCGTTAGTAGAAAAGGTCTTTGTCTAAGGGTTGAATTATGGAGAAAGCCAGACATGGGAGTGCATTGGTATGTGCCAATCGCAACTCCTAGCGCGGACGGTGTCTGGGACTCAAGGCCAAGCTGATGGACGATGGAGGATGGACAGCAGGATGGAAAAGCACGGAAAGAAGACCTGGTCGAGGAGGTGTGCCAGAGGGCGTGTTCTATGATTTGGGGTTTCACGAAAAGTACCCCCTCCACAAAGTCCTCCACGGTTCGCAGCAGATCCAGGATGAACCTATTTTGCCCCACATTGGGGGCATATATCACAAGGAACGAGCAAGTCTTACCGAGTAGCACCCCCTTGACAATAAGCCACCTACCCTCCCTGTCGCCCCGGACCCCCAGAGGCTGAAAGTGAAGCGTTGAGCGGAACAATAGGGCCACGCCCCTATGCTTTGAAGCCGCCGAGGACCTATAAATAATGGGGAATTGCTTATGTTTCAATCGGGACTCATCCTTCCGGGACAGGTGGGTCTCCTGAAGGCCAACCACATGAAGGTGGTGATCCAGGATGTACTTCCAGACCTTTTGGCGTTTCTGGGGAGAGTTCAGCCCCTTCACATTCCAAGTTCCATGGGTAACAGGCATTATGCACACATCACGTCCCTCAGCTCCTCCAGGCCCACCCCATACAAAATACATCCCCTTCGCCCGATCCTTACCGCATCCACAAATGCCGCCTCCAACGCAGGCCAGTAGCGCACCCCAGGACTGTAACCCCCGGACCATCCAACACAGGGATCTCAGACCATGCCCCCAGCCGTCTCACAGCCTAGTCGTCTCGCCACACAACAGCAGCCCCTCATCTCACCACATCGTCCAGAACTGAAGCCCCCTCCGAGCAGATCACAAATCCCACCCCGCGCCGCTAGACATCCCACATCCACCCTCCCCAGCCCCCCCCTCAGTCCCCCTGCAAGTCGCGCCTCACACACAACACCCCCAGGCAACATCTGGCTACCACCACTGACCCCTCCCGACCCCGCCCCCACCCCACCCCCTCACATCCCCCTTCCCTCTCCCAAGACCACCCCAACAAGGACCCAAAGAAAGACAAAATGCAAAAGATAAGAGAACAAACAACCCCCAAAGAGAGAGAAACAATAGAGCAAATAGTTCCACAGAGAGGGCTGGTGTTGAGTCCCTAAGAGAGCGGGGTCCCAGGGAACAGTCAGTGTCACATTCGCTCTCCGGCCCGGGGCGTCTTCCCCAAAAGTACATAATTACCCACGGTACCTGAATGAAGGGGGGGTCCCTCCGACGCCCAACAGCCTTCCCTCTACGTTCAAGCCGCAGACGAGCTGTCCTGTGGGGGCGCCACCGTCACACTCAACACGGAGGCCACTGCACCATTTCGTTCTTGCTGGCTGGCCGCGGGATCCGGCCTATTCTGCTCCTCGGGGCGCCCCACTCTTTGCCATGAAGAAGAGGGCCGCCGTCGCCGCGATGGCGAGCGTCCATCCCTCGGAGAGGGCAGCATCGTCCAACCCCAGGAGGTCCTTAGCCGCCTGCAGGGATCGAAGTTGGACCAGTCTATTCTGCCACCTGAAGATGAGGCGAAAGGGATGGCCCCAGGAGTACGTCACGTTATGGTCACGCAGGAAGGTCGTCACTGGCTTAAAGGCGCGTCTCTTCTGTAGCGTTGAAGCCGCCAGATCTTGGAAAAGTTGGGGGTGGTGACCTCGGAATAGCAAAGTTGGAATACCCCTCGCCTTCCGAAGGATACGTTCCTTGAGCTGAAAATCATGTACGCAGACCAGTATGTCCGGAGGAGGAGCCTCAGCACCTCTCGGCAGTCCCACTCTATGGACCCTGTCCATCCTGACTTCCTGTAGATCATATTCGCCAAGGATCTGCAGGAAGAGGGCTTCCACATAGCCGCTCAGGTCTCCCACCTTTCCATCCCAGGGCACCGCGCGAATGCGGACGTTGTTCCGGCGAGACCGGTTTTCTAGGTCCTCTGCATGGGCCTGGAGATCTAGGTTTTGCTCCGTCAGTCGAAGCACATCCTGTTGGAGCTGGTGCACATCGCCCGCTAGACCCAGATCATGTTCCTCCAGCGTCGCCACTCGCTCGCCGATGCCATCTACCTCTCTCCTCACCTCTCTGAGATCCGAGGCAAGCTGGGTGCGGAGCTCCCCGATGTCCTCTTTGATGGCAGAGAAGAGTTCCAACATAAAGGCTTTGGTGGCTGGCGCCTCGTCGTTCCTCTGCCGGGGGGAAGCACTGGTACCCGGGGGCGTCGTCGGCCGTGGACCCCTCGGCGGCCCCTCCCTGCCCGGCTTTTCCTTGCGGGGCTTGTTAGACATCGTGCTGGGAACCACTTGCAGGGCTCCCTCACCCCCTGCGATGGTCACCGGACCGCCCTGTCTCTTTGCTACGGGGCTCGGGACCAGGCCAGGCCGACTGCTCCAAGGATGTCTCTCCCGTCTCTAGCAGCCAGGACGTGAACAGGGAGCACAGGGGCAGAGTGGCACCACCTCAATCCTCCAGCCAGGGCAGTCCCTGCCTCCCGTTATGCGGCGCACCAGAGTCCGTGGCGCAAGCGACCCCAGTCCCCAATCCGGCCGACCAGCCAGCACCTGGAGTCGCGACGAAAGCCGGGAGCGATTGTCCCCCCGTCTGCGCTCCGGCCCACAGCTGCTCAGTCACCAGGCCGCTTCGTCGTGGCAGTCAGCAGCGCCAGGAGTGCACTCGCTCAACCCCATGGGCCTCCCACTCCAGATAGAGTCCAACGGTGGGGGGGGCTCTTCGGGGGAGCCAGCGACCATCCGGGAGGCATTTCAGTACACACCCCAGCGGGGGCTGCCCAGGCAAGCGCCCAACTCTGGGGAGCACACCTCACTCCCTCGGGTCCCCAGCGCAGTATGCAGGAGCTCGGAGATCCCTAAACAGTTCACCAGCACCCCAGGGCAGGCGGCACCCTGCCGTGACAGCTCACCTCAAGCCCGGGTAGTCCAAGGACCCGCGCTGCACCTCTGGTCCCGGCCTCCGGCCCGCTCGACGCCCTCCGCCACCCCTCGCGGGCGTGGCCTCTGCTCAGGTCGCGGTCCGGACTAGGCCCAAGTCTCCAGGCCCCTCGCGGCTCGGTAGGCTGTCCGCCTTCTGCCCCAGGACTCCTCTCACGGTTCCCGCTCCGCAACGGGTCCAGCAGGGCTCACTCCACTCGCGGGGGAGCCGGGTCTCGCTCCACAGACGACGCTCCCCGCTCCGCAGGCAGCGGTTCCGAGTTCGCGGCAAGGCAGACGGCACCGCCCCCAGCTGCGTCCCCACGCAAGGCTCCCGGCTTCAGCCGCCCGGCCACGTCGCAGGCCTCAGATCTGCCGGTGGCCACCCCTTCGTCTTCGGGTCCGCAAACAACTCCGGACCCCCTCCAGTGCCGTCCGGAGGGAAAGCGCTACTTCTGGGTCAGCCGGCAGGGTCGAGGGAAGGCGCCATACAAGGCTAAGCGATCACGGTGGCGGAGGGACAGAAAGCACGTCCTACTCCGTCGCCATCTTAGACACGCCCCCCGAGCTGACGTGTTTTGTTCAATCTGTGAGCTTCAGCCCGCCCATAGGCTTAGCTTTTGCTCGCTCCACCGTCAGTCACATTTCCTTTGTCCTCATTTGTCCAAGGCATGAATGCGTCATGCTTTCTCTTCTGGACCCAGTACTTGTGTCCATTCACTGCTCCTGTTTAAGGAGCTACTTTTGTCATTGTGTTTGAGCACTTCACACGAGTGCTCGTGTTTTAACAACCTCTGTCTCCTCCTGCCCGGGCTTCATTTAGAACTACTCCCGTTTTTTTTCCTTTGTGGTCTTTCTTAAACAACTGGCGATTTTCACTATATCCAACAAAAGTAAAAGAATCATATCTATTTTAACAGTATCAGTCAGTATTTTATATAAAGTTTTTTTTTTTTTAAACACGATATGTGCATGAAGTGGCACTATGCATTTTAATTCGAGCTATGTTTTACAGTGTGTTGGGTCTCAAGTGTCTGAAAACGGAATATCCGACACAATACACAATTACATTCTATTTTAGTTATACAGCACAGGATGGGTCATGACACTTTTTAAATGACTTCCTGCCATGCTGAACAGCAGCTGTGCTACTATTCAGCATTGTTAAGAGGCATGGACAACGCCAACAGCTCTGCCAAGACTTATTGGCTTTACCAATGCTTGTTTAGATGTGTGTATACATGTGCAACAACAAAATGCAGCCATACAAAGCATCCAATGGCTGGAGGAAGCTTGTGCGTTGATCTATACTTTGTGCTGTGGTGGGATGTCGTATAAACTGAGTGACATTTGAAGAGACCAATGGTGAAAGATTGCTGATTAAGAGTCCCTACATATGCATGTATTTTTGTATGATTATTCATTTATGTTTCTTGGGGGACAACATGAGGTTGGCAAAACAGCTAAAGCTCTCTGTAGCCCAGACTTAAAAACGATGATATGGAATTGAGCTGCATTTTCCTGACAAACAGTCAATTGTAAAGCATGTAGCGGTAACACAAGGGCAATGGTTTGCTAAAGTAAAAGCACAAGGACTCAGATACGTCCAGGCCTCCCCGATAGTCTAATGCATATTTGAGGAATGATTACAAAGACCAAGTAAGACAGATGGAAGAGTTTTCAGAAAAGTAACCACTCTCGCTACTGATAACCCAGTTGACTTTCCATGTGTAAGTACTACAAGAAGAGAAGTGAAACTGCTCTAGCAAAAGCCACTGCTCGGAGTTTCATTCTCTGCCGCGGTATCACTCACTGCAGCACAGCATTTGGCAAGGCACCAGAGGTATGAGCAAAAGCAAAGGCAATCCATATTTTAACAGATTAGAAATGTCAGTTCATTGCAAAACAGGCAGCAGTCCACACCACAAATACACTTCTCCTCGTCCCATCTCACTTCCCACCACATACTTAACATATCATTTGTTAATCTGCGTACAAGGGTGTACAGCACATAACCCCTAAATTACAGGATTAATTTCAATGAAAGAGACGCCCTTTTAAGATGTTTATGAGACTGTTTATACATATAGGGTTAAAAGTGCAATACCACGTCTTTATTTGCCAAGAAACAGGAATACAACTTTCTCTGATTTGCTAATCTGTACGCATGTCTAAGGCAATCTTTCAAAACTTTTGGATCAATTTCCATCGTGCGAAGTGCCACTTGAATGCTCTTGATGCTGAGCGTTTAAGACTCAGGGTGAAAAGTGCAAAAGGTTTTCGATAAAGCTGGGACTTAGTCTTGGTTTGCTAGCAAAAGGCATGGGTTTCCATATCAAGGCTAGCTGAAAATCGAAATTAAAGATAGTAAAAACAGCAATTTCAGACTTTTCTTTCTGGTTGTGATCAAGTATAAGAGTTTGATTGCAACTGAGAAAGAAAAGGGAGTCCTACTGCGATTAATGAATTCTCCTTAAGGGGGATAACCTAATTGAGGGGAGCGGGTGGTCTATCTTTTTAGCTGGAAAATCTTTTGTTAAGTTTACAATTTTCGCACTTCACAGAGTTTGCAAAGTTTCTAAGTTTAACTTTGCCTTCACCCATGCAGGGATACTTTTCACTCAAAAGAATTGGATTTGTATTTATAAAGGTTGCAAATGCCCAAGTAACAAATGGCCTGGCACTCGCATTGAAGACAAATAGAAGCAGCTAAAGAGCACTAAGGGTAAAGAGATGAATTTTCAGCAGTTAGCAAAATTCGCTTAGGACTTGCAAAGATAGGAGTTTAAATGGGAGAGCATTCCGGACCTTGGCAATGATCACTGTGAAGACATTGACGAGAACTACTAGATTGAACAGTAAGGATCTTTTAGGAGTGTATGCAGAAAGAAGTCAAGACGTAGTTCACAGGAGAAGAACTGTGAATGGCCTGGTTACAAAAGAATAGAGCCTAATATATGTAATGTGTCAGAATAGGAAGCTTGTTCAAGGCCAAGAATGAGAACTGACGCCAAAACTTAAATAAAATGCAGTGTCTTCAATAAGTATTGATGCAGACTCATAAAGAGATAGCTTTAGTAGTCTAGCCTGCATATAATGGAAATCCGAACGAAGTTTTTTTCAGGTTGTGCAAGAGAGAAATGTAACATTTTCCAAAGAACTTTCATCATCAGGAAGAAGGTAAACCATGTTTATTGATATGGGTTTCAAAACAAAGTTGCTTTTCAAAGATGACACCCAAGTCATAAGCTGACCGAAAGAAGGAAAAGAACAATGCCAAGTAGATCTGGCCACCACTTATGTGACCAGATTGAGGGATTTCCAAAAACGATCACCTTTATCTTGCCAGAAATGAGCTTGAGGGAATTGGAGCCCATCCACTGGGCCACTGAGCAAAGACAGTTTTTAAATTGTTTACATTTTTTTATAAGATTTTCATCAAGTCAGTGAAGGATTTGTGTATCGTCCGCATAACATCAGGACTTGAGGTCAAAGGACTCGATGAGCTGAATAAGAGGGGTAACTCAGATATTAAACAGAGTAAGGCTCAAAGTGAAGCCCTATACAATTATTAAGCAACAGAGTCGATGTAAAAAGATAGGTTAGGACACCATGTCAAAGGAAGCAGTGTGCGCTTGTAAAATCAGGCCTACTGCACTGTAGAGCATATGTAATTGCATGCCGAGACAAGGTGTTTGTACTTAACTTGGGTCAAGACCCTGATTTAAAAGGGTTCAACAGGTTATATTCCTGAATGTGGTTAGAGTTGGCTGTTGACCAAGCATTTCAGTGTTTTTGTTGACAATGAGTAGGAGCGAAATGAGGAGGTAGATTGTCAAGACTGTAGGGTCAGTGTTGGTCTTCCTCAAAAAAGGGACTGTTAGTCCTTTTTGCCATGATTGGAGTACTATACCTGAACTGAGAACTGAATTACAGAATACCATGAGGAAGGGAGTTAGAGAAGATGCTACAGTCTTAGCAGCTCCAGCAGGGCATGGGTCAAATGAAGAGGCACTACTAGTGGCATGAAGGCTGGAGACAATTGCTTCCTTGATGCACCAGCATGAAAAAGGCTAATAAAGGAAGCAAACAGTTGATGGTGTCTGAGATATGCTCAAAATGCGTTTAAAATCCGAGGAGGGCATTTATGGAGAACGGGCTAAGAAGCTTAATGATTTTCTCATAGAAAAAACGTCTGAAAGCAAGAAGCACAATATTTGAGAAGGAATTACTTCAGAGAAGGTAGAGGCAGACTGGGCTAGGTTGTTATATAGAGCAAATAATTCTCTGGTAGAGGGTAAGCACTCTTGGTAACGGGAAGCTTTCAGATTTTTTGTGAATATTTAACTAAATATAGCTTTTTGTAAGAACCTAGCCAACAGGGAAAATTAATGCAGAATATTTTTTTATAATTTACCTACTGAAACATTAACTGTTGCAAATGTGACAATTGCTAAAAAAAAATGTGGCAAAGCATAAAGCTTTGCAAAATTGCCACAGAACTTCACAAAGCATGCAATAAGATCACCAGAACTGTATGTCCCTAAAATGCATTCATAGCAATAGTTTTTTTTTATTGAGAAGAAACGTTATTGTTCGATTAATTAAAATCTTTACAATAGAAAAACACTCTAAAAATGTTATAAAAAGAGATTCGGTAATACAAAACTTAAAATATTTGAGGTCCTGTGGAAATATACCTTTTTAGGGGTACACTGGTGCAGGGTCACCCTTTTGTCCATGGGTTCAAAACCAACAAAGTAGAGATCAGCACTGGAGTTGGGAATAAATAACAAGTTTATTAATCACTCATGAGTGGGACCACGTCCACACAGCACTCTCAAGTGCTGCCTGAGGTAGTACATTGAAGTCACAGAACACAGGCCTTATAGACAGCTTTTTCTGCACTGGTAAGCATGTGGATACAAATAGAAGGTACAGGCCTACACAGGAATAGTTACCGACAAACATGGGCAGATGGGAGATCACTTAGTCAGCAGAGGGGGAGCAGGAGTGCTTATGGCAGCAGTAAATGATTGACAGTTGAGTCTGAGACCTGGTGTTCTGGCAGCTACAAAATCTTAGCATGCACATTGCTTTTAGCTGAGTCAGGAAGTCAACTAAAATAGACAGCACAGGCAGGGAAATAGACAAGCAGCAGAGGATGGGAGAATTACAAAACCAACAAAATGGATGCCACAACCATGATGGCTTCAGCTTATGCGAACAGAAATGATTTCAGATTTCCACAGTCCCAGATTTGAGTTTTCATGATTTTCCTAACGGCATGTGGTTGCTGTAAAAAAATATGTGCCAAGGGGCGCAGAATAACTGTTACTAAAAAGGAGCTATTCCGTTAAAATACAGTAAAGAGACAGACAAGGCACAAGTCCAGTGAAGTCCAACTGTTCAATCCACTCACTTTAAGGCTCTATCTAAAAGGATGGTGGTCTCTGCATAGAGAAGGATAGTGACTCTGGTGTCTCAGCGAAACTCAGGGCCATAAAGTGAAGTAAGCAGCCAGTAAACCACACAGGGCTGCTAACAAGTTGAGCCAGAGAAGAAGTGGCGATTGACTGCATTTTTGAGTGGAAAGCGACCCAGTGCAATAAGATGGAGATTTGGTTACTGGCACTCCCACCGCATTAAACCTTTTGCCACATTTGTGACAAAGTTAGTGACCTGGATATTGAGCATCGGGTTCTCTGGGTTCATGGATGCTAAGATGGCTTGGCGGCAGGAGCGAACACCAAGTGTATTCCATTCGCCCCCGTAGCAACATCCTTCAATTGTTGGGTAAGGCAGGGCAAACACACGCCACATGCTCAATCAACTCAGAGGTACACCCACACCCCCTGCACACTATATTGTCCTTTGAGCGCTACCATTCTGGTAGATGGTGCAAGAATGGCCATTCACCCATCCTGAGTGCCAAAAATCTTTTTTTCATGCTACTGCATAGGTGCATGATAGATATGGCACAGCGATACCTGGCTTAAACCTCGATGAAATCGTACAGACATGTTTGCATTTTGCTAGTTGAGCCCTATCAGAGTGAAAATACCAGGACCGGACTATTTTTTTGATGTACGATTTGAGGGCCTGCTGGGATGGGTTGATTCCCCAGATTTCAATCATGTCCAGCATTTGCAATGAGTGTTCTAGATAGCTGCGTTTTTGTCCCACTTCGCTTGAAGAGTGCAGATTATTGCACAGCTTGATAAAAGCGCCAGCCCCAACCCCTCGATGGTCTAGAAGGCCGAACGCAAATCTTATCTGAGCTGGGGATGAGGATTTCGAGAGACTCTATACTTGCTTGAAGATTCTTGGTATTATCTTTTCACCATACGGGAGTCTTTCACCAGCATAATCTCCTGGCCATACAATAGATAATTAGAGGTTTTGGCCTTCATGACATTCAGAAGAGGGGTCAGGCTTGGGGGTCAGTTTTTATTATGCCGGCCATACCCATCCAAATGATGCCGAACAGCAAACAAACACTATCCACTAAAATAGTACTACTGAGTGTCTTTGGTGAGGACTTCATTATGTTATTATATTATTACTCGCCTTCAATAAGGACTTGGGCAACGTTTGCCCTTCAGATCAGTATATAGGCATGCCCGGTAGAAAAGCTGCTGTTCTTCTTTGAACAAAGTTACAAGGTTTGTAGGGGGTGGCCAATAGCCTCTGGAGCAACTATTGTAAATTACAGCCATAAATGAGGTTAGTGCATCAATTATCTAAGGGCGTAGTCCTAAAGCCTGTACAGCTTTCACTCGGTCTCTTGTACTGTAATCACGTTACAAATACTGTTCTGAAGTAAATCAATAATAATGTGCTGAAACAAATCTAAATGTAATCTTGCACCTGGGAGTGAGATTCTGTTCAGAGAAGGGTGTGTGCTGGGGATATGGGCAAATTGTACACGCTAACTAATGAAATAAACATGAAAACTCCTGAGAGGAAGCACTCTAAGTAACTATACCCATTAGTCCATCAAAGACACACAGAAGAAATTCCAGTCTCGAAGTAGTATTCCTAGGATCATGAAAAGATGTCACATCCGACATAGAAGAAGTCTTGTTATTGTATGGTATTATCTCCTTCCCCTCCTCTATGACTTTGACTAATGTGTATGGTAACTGACAGTGCTCTCTCCTAGGGGTTTTCATAGTCAGAAATTTAAAATTTAGGTTGGTTGGTGGCTGAAACCCAAGGGTGTTGAGAACCAAAATACAGAATGCCATGACTCTGGTAGGTGCGTTGTGGTTTTGCCAAAGCTGCAGAATCGTTTACGTATAGTCAAATAAACGCATACATCCTAGCGGATTTACTCTGCTCTTTGCATAGGAATGTAAATAGCTGGCTTTATTGGCACATGTAATATGCAGCAAGTAATACACAAATGAGTCATTTACAGAGTACTCCTCTAATGGAAATACTGTAAATTTGTGTGTCGTGACAAGATAAGACTAAATATTGTTTTACTGTCCTATCACTATGGCATCACATGCATGAGCAAAACTCCCAGAATTCAACAATTATAGTAACTCCTGCAATAGATAGAACACTAATAAGCAAATGATGACAGTGCTGCTCCAAAAGTACGTTAGGGATAGCATTTCTATCACATTTACTGTTCTCTAGTGAGCTTCACTGTTAGAGCCAGTCGCCCCGGACATGGACCTATTTCTCATCGTGCCAAGAGAGTCATACTAGACCTCTGTAATGAAGCCAAAACATGTCTGTTGCTGCTTCCTGAAGAGGGATTTCGGAGTCCAGTTCTGTTTTTGACGGGTTCGAACTTATGTACTTGAAGGGGAGTCTCTTGCGCAATGGCATAATCTCCTCTCAGAATACACTCACACACAAAAATTTCACTCCTTTTGATGTAGCGCCTAAAGGTTTGAAAATTGTAGGGGTGCATTATATTCACTGTTAGTCGGCACCCGCACAAAATCCTTGCATATTTAGATGTATCATGTACAATGTATTAAGCAAATGTATCAGTTATATCGTAATATAGAAGTGTTAGAGATGTGAAACCATATTGTGAATGTATTCAGTAAAATGCATAATGATTAGTTTCCGTTCAATGCAATGTATTAGGCTAAACATGTAACCTGATTGAAGTAACTCATGTATGTCGTTTATCCACGTATATGAAAGTAAAAGTACTAATGTTAGAATGTAATTTAATGGTGTGTTTAACCTAGTAGAGGCCCGAATTCACATATATCGTTGAGAAGAAAGGCCTGGAATTTCTTATGTTAGCTGAATGCGGTAGGCCGCAAGTGATTTATTCTAGTAGAGGTTTTAGGCTGCCGTAAATTGTAAAGTTGAAAGATGCAAAGTATTTTTCCATCCCATGATCTCGCCGCAGGTGCAAGGACAGTTGGTTCGTTAGTAGAAAAGGTCTTTGTCTAAGGGTTGAATTATGGAGAAAGCCAGACATGGGAGTGCATTGGTATGTGCCAATCGCAACTCCTAGCGCGGACGGTGTCTGGGACTCAAGGCCAAGCTGATGGACGATGGAGGATGGACAGCAGGATGGAAAAGCACGGAAAGAAGACCTGGTCGAGGAGGTGTGCCAGAGGGCGTGTTCTATGATTTGGGGTTTCACGAAAAGTACCCCCTCCACAAAGTCCTCCACGGTTCGCAGCAGATCCAGGATGAACCTATTTTGCCCCACATTGGGGGCATATATCACAAGGAACGAGCAAGTCTTACCGAGTAGCACCCCCTTGACAATAAGCCACCTACCCTCCCTGTCGCCCCGGACCCCCAGAGGCTGAAAGTGAAGCGTTGAGCGGAACAATAGGGCCACGCCCCTATGCTTTGAAGCCGCCGAGGACCTATAAATAATGGGGAATTGCTTATGTTTCAATCGGGACTCATCCTTCCGGGACAGGTGGGTCTCCTGAAGGCCAACCACATGAAGGTGGTGATCCAGGATGTACTTCCAGACCTTTTGGCGTTTCTGGGGAGAGTTCAGCCCCTTCACATTCCAAGTTCCATGGGTAACAGGCATTATGCACACATCACGTCCCTCAGCTCCTCCAGGCCCACCCCATACAAAATACATCCCCTTCGCCCGATCCTTACCGCATCCACAAATGCCGCCTCCAACGCAGGCCAGTAGCGCACCCCAGGACTGTAACCCCCGGACCATCCAACACAGGGATCTCAGACCATGCCCCCAGCCGTCTCACAGCCTAGTCGTCTCGCCACACAACAGCAGCCCCTCATCTCACCACATCGTCCAGAACTGAAGCCCCCTCCGAGCAGATCACAAATCCCACCCCGCGCCGCTAGACATCCCACATCCACCCTCCCCAGCCCCCCCCTCAGTCCCCCTGCAAGTCGCGCCTCACACACAACACCCCCAGGCAACATCTGGCTACCACCACTGACCCCTCCCGACCCCGCCCCCACCCCACCCCCTCACATCCCCCTTCCCTCTCCCAAGACCACCCCAACAAGGACCCAAAGAAAGACAAAATGCAAAAGATAAGAGAACAAACAACCCCCAAAGAGAGAGAAACAATAGAGCAAATAGTTCCACAGAGAGGGCTGGTGTTGAGTCCCTAAGAGAGCGGGGTCCCAGGGAACAGTCAGTGTCACATTCGCTCTCCGGCCCGGGGCGTCTTCCCCAAAAGTACATAATTACCCACGGTACCTGAATGAAGGGGGGGTCCCTCCGACGCCCAACAGCCTTCCCTCTACGTTCAAGCCGCAGACGAGCTGTCCTGTGGGGGCGCCACCGTCACACTCAACACGGAGGCCACTGCACCATTTCGTTCTTGCTGGCTGGCCGCGGGATCCGGCCTATTCTGCTCCTCGGGGCGCCCCACTCTTTGCCATGAAGAAGAGGGCCGCCGTCGCCGCGATGGCGAGCGTCCATCCCTCGGAGAGGGCAGCATCGTCCAACCCCAGGAGGTCCTTAGCCGCCTGCAGGGATCGAAGTTGGACCAGTCTATTCTGCCACCTGAAGATGAGGCGAAAGGGATGGCCCCAGGAGTACGTCACGTTATGGTCACGCAGGAAGGTCGTCACTGGCTTAAAGGCGCGTCTCTTCTGTAGCGTTGAAGCCGCCAGATCTTGGAAAAGTTGGGGGTGGTGACCTCGGAATAGCAAAGTTGGAATACCCCTCGCCTTCCGAAGGATACGTTCCTTGAGCTGAAAATCATGTACGCAGACCAGTATGTCCGGAGGAGGAGCCTCAGCACCTCTCGGCAGTCCCACTCTATGGACCCTGTCCATCCTGACTTCCTGTAGATCATATTCGCCAAGGATCTGCAGGAAGAGGGCTTCCACATAGCCGCTCAGGTCTCCCACCTTTCCATCCCAGGGCACCGCGCGAATGCGGACGTTGTTCCGGCGAGACCGGTTTTCTAGGTCCTCTGCATGGGCCTGGAGATCTAGGTTTTGCTCCGTCAGTCGAAGCACATCCTGTTGGAGCTGGTGCACATCGCCCGCTAGACCCAGATCATGTTCCTCCAGCGTCGCCACTCGCTCGCCGATGCCATCTACCTCTCTCCTCACCTCTCTGAGATCCGAGGCAAGCTGGGTGCGGAGCTCCCCGATGTCCTCTTTGATGGCAGAGAAGAGTTCCAACATAAAGGCTTTGGTGGCTGGCGCCTCGTCGTTCCTCTGCCGGGGGGAAGCACTGGTACCCGGGGGCGTCGTCGGCCGTGGACCCCTCGGCGGCCCCTCCCTGCCCGGCTTTTCCTTGCGGGGCTTGTTAGACATCGTGCTGGGAACCACTTGCAGGGCTCCCTCACCCCCTGCGATGGTCACCGGACCGCCCTGTCTCTTTGCTACGGGGCTCGGGACCAGGCCAGGCCGACTGCTCCAAGGATGTCTCTCCCGTCTCTAGCAGCCAGGACGTGAACAGGGAGCACAGGGGCAGAGTGGCACCACCTCAATCCTCCAGCCAGGGCAGTCCCTGCCTCCCGTTATGCGGCGCACCAGAGTCCGTGGCGCAAGCGACCCCAGTCCCCAATCCGGCCGACCAGCCAGCACCTGGAGTCGCGACGAAAGCCGGGAGCGATTGTCCCCCCGTCTGCGCTCCGGCCCACAGATGCTCAGTCACCAGGCCGCTTCGTCGTGGCAGTCAGCAGCGCCAGGAGTGCACTCGCTCAACCCCATGGGCCTCCCACTCCAGATAGAGTCCAACGGTGGGGGGGGCTCTTCGGGGGAGCCAGCGACCATCCGGGAGGCATTTCAGTACACACCCCAGCGGGGGCTGCCCAGGCAAGCGCCCAACTCTGGGGAGCACACCTCACTCCCTCGGGTCCCCAGCGCAGTATGCAGGAGCTCGGAGATCCCTAAACAGTTCACCAGCACCCCAGGGCAGGCGGCACCCTGCCGTGACAGCTCACCTCAAGCCCGGGTAGTCCAAGGACCCGCGCTGCACCTCTGGTCCCGGCCTCCGGCCCGCTCGACGCCCTCCGCCACCCCTCGCGGGCGTGGCCTCTGCTCAGGTCGCGGTCCGGACTAGGCCCAAGTCTCCAGGCCCCTCGCGGCTCGGTAGGCTGTCCGCCTTCCGCCCCAGGACTCCTCTCACGGTTCCCGCTCCGCAACGGGTCCAGCAGGGCTCACTCCACTCGCGGGGGAGCCGGGTCTCGCTCCACAGACGACGCTCCCCGCTCCGCAGGCAGCGGTTCCGAGTTCGCGGCAAGGCAGACGGCACCGCCCCCAGCTGCGTCCCCACGCAAGGCTCCCGGCTTCAGCCGCCCGGCCACGTCGCAGGCCTCAGATCTGCCGGTGGCCACCCCTCCGTCTTCGGGTCCGCAAACAACTCCGGACCCCCTCCAGTGCCGTCCGGAGGGAAAGCGCTACTTCTGGGTCAGCCGGCAGGGTCGAGGGAAGGCGCCATACAAGGCTAAGCGATCACGGTGGCGGAGGGACAGAAAGCACGTCCTACTCCGTCGCCATCTTAGACACGCCCCCCGAGCTGACGTGTTTTGTTCAATCTGTGAGCTTCAGCCCGCCCATAGGCTTAGCTTTTGCTCGCTCCACCGTCAGTCACATTTCCTTTGTCCTCATTTGTCCAAGGCATGAATGCGTCATGCTTTCTCTTCTGGACCCAGTACTTGTGTCCATTCACTGCTCCTGTTTAAGGAGCTACTTTTGTCATTGTGTTTGAGCACTTCACACGAGTGCTCGTGTTTTAACAACCTCTGTCTCCTCCTGCCCGGGCTTCATTTAGAACTACTCCCGTTTTTTTTCCTTTGTGGTCTTTCTTAAACAACTGGCGATTTTCACTATATCCAACAAAAGTAAAAGAATCATATCTATTTTAACAGTATCAGTCAGTATTTTATATAAAGTTTTTTTTTTTTTAAACACGATATGTGCATGAAGTGGCACTATGCATTTTAATTCGAGCTATGTTTTACAGTGTGGTGGGTCTCAAGTGTCTGAAAACGGAATATCCGACACAATACACAATTACATTCTATTTTAGTTATACAGCACAGGATGGGTCATGACACTTTTTAAATGACTTCCTGCCATGCTGAACAGCAGCTGTGCTACTATTCAGCATTGTTAAGAGACATGGACAACGCCAACAGCTCTGCCAAGACTTATTGGCTTTACCAATGCTTGTTTAGATGTGTGTATACATGTGCAACAACAAAATGCAGCCATACAAAGCATCCAATGGCTGGAGGAAGCTTGTGCGTTGATCTATACTTTGTGCTGTGGTGGGATGTCGTATAAACTGAGTGACATTTGAAGAGACCAATGGTGAAAGATTGCTGATTAAGAGTCCCTACATATGCATGTATTTTTGTATGATTATTCATTTATGTTTCTTGGGGGACAACATGAGGTTGGCAAAACAGCTAAAGCTCTCTGTAGCCCAGACTTAAAAACGATGATATGGAATTGAGCTGCATTTTCCTGACAAACAGTCAATTGTAAAGCATGTAGCGGTAACACAAGGGCAATGGTTTGCTAAAGTAAAAGCACAAGGACTCAGATACGTCCAGGCCTCCCCGATAGTCTAATGCATATTTGAGGAATGATTACAAAGACCAAGTAAGACAGATGGAAGAGTTTTCAGAAAAGTAACCACTCTCGCTACTGATAACCCAGTTGACTTTCCATGTGTAAGTACTACAAGAAGAGAAGTGAAACTGCTCTAGCAAAAGCCACTGCTCGGAGTTTCATTCTCTGCCGCGGTATCACTCACTGCAGCACAGCATTTGGCAAGGCACCAGAGGTATGAGCAAAAGCAAAGGCAATCCATATTTTAACAGATTAGAAATGTCAGTTCATTGCAAAACAGGCAGCAGTCCACACCACAAATACACTTCTCCTCGTCCCATCTCACTTCCCACCACATACTTAACATATCATTTGTTAATCTGCGTACAAGGGTGTACAGCACATAACCCCTAAATTACAGGATTAATTTCAATGAAAGAGACGCCCTTTTAAGATGTTTATGAGACTGTTTATACATATAGGGTTAAAAGTGCAATACCACGTCTTTATTTGCCAAGAAACAGGAATACAACTTTCTCTGATTTGCTAATCTGTACGCATGTCTAAGGCAATCTTTCAAAACTTTTGGATCAATTTCCATCGTGCGAAGTGCCACTTGAATGCTCTTGATGCTGAGCGTTTAAGACTCAGGGTGAAAAGTGCAAACGGTTTTCGATAAAGCTGGGACTTAGTCTTGGTTTGCTAGCAAAAGGCATGGGTTTCCATATCAAGGCTAGCTGAAAATCGAAATTAAAGATAGTAAAAACAGCAATTTCAGACTTTTCTTTCTGGTTGTGATCAAGTATAAGAGTTTGATTGCAACTGAGAAAGAAAAGGGAGTCCTACTGCGATTAATGAATTCTCCTTAAGGGGGATAACCTAATTGAGGGGAGCGGGTGGTCTATCTTTTTAGCTGGAAAATCTTTTGTTAAGTTTACAATTTTCGCACTTCACAGAGTTTGCAAAGTTTCTAAGTTTAACTTTGCCTTCACCCATGCAGGGATACTTTTCACTCAAAAGAATTGGATTTGTATTTATAAAGGTTGCAAATGCCCAAGTAACAAATGGCCTGGCACTCGCATTGAAGACAAATAGAAGCAGCTAAAGAGCACTAAGGGTAAAGAGATGAATTTTCAGCAGTTAGCAAAATTCGCTTAGGACTTGCAAAGATAGGAGTTTAAATGGGAGAGCATTCCGGACCTTGGCAATGATCACTGTGAAGACATTGACGAGAACTACTAGATTGAACAGTAAGGATCTTTTAGGAGTGTATGCAGAAAGAAGTCAAGACGTAGTTCACAGGAGAAGAACTGTGAATGGCCTGGTTACAAAAGAATAGAGCCTAATATATGTAATGTGTCAGAATAGGAAGCTTGTTCAAGGCCAAGAATGAGAACTGACGCCAAAACTTAAATAAAATGCAGTGTCTTCAATAAGTATTGATGCAGACTCATAAAGAGATAGCTTTAGTAGTCTAGCCTGCATATAATGGAAATCTGAACGAAGTTTTTTTCAGGTTGTGCAAGAGAGAAATGTAACATTTTCCAAAGAACTTTCATCATCAGGAAGAAGGTAAACCATGTTTATTGATATGGGTTTCAAAACAAAGTTGCTTTTCAAAGATGACACCCAAGTCATAAGCTGACCGAAAGAAGGAAAAGAACAATGCCAAGTAGATCTGGCCACCACTTATGTGACCAGATTGAGGGATTTCCAAAAACGATCACCTTTATCTTGCCAGAAATGAGCTTGAGGGAATTGGAGCCCATCCACTGGGCCACTGAGCAAAGACAGTTTTTAAATTGTTTACATTTTTTTATAAGATTTTCATCAAGTCAGTGAAGGATTTGTGTATCGTCCGCATAACATCAGGACTTGAGGTCAAAGGACTCGATGAGCTGAATAAGAGGGGTAACTCAGATATTAAACAGAGTAAGGCTCAAAGTGAAGCCCTATACAATTATTAAGCAACAGAGTCGATGTAAAAAGATAGGTTAGGACACCATGTCAAAGGAAGCAGTGTGCGCTTGTAAAATCAGGCCTACTGCACTGTAGAGCATATGTAATTGCATGCCGAGACAAGGTGTTTGTACTTAACTTGGGTCAAGACCCTGATTTAAAAGGGTTCAACAGGTTATATTCCTGAATGTGGTTAGAGTTGGCTGTTGACCAAGCATTTCAGTGTTTTTGTTGACAATGAGTAGGAGCGAAATGAGGAGGTAGATTGTCAAGACTGTAGGGTCAGTGTTGGTCTTCCTCAAAAAAGGGACTGTTAGTCCTTTTTGCCATGATTGGAGTACTATACCTGAACTGAGAACTGAATTACAGAATACCATGAGGAAGGGAGTTAGAGAAGATGCTACAGTCTTAGCAGCTCCAGCAGGGCATGGGTCAAATGAAGAGGCACTACTAGTGGCATGAAGGCTGGAGACAATTGCTTCCTTGATGCACCAGCATGAAAAAGGCTAATAAAGGAAGCAAACAGTTGATGGTGTCTGAGATATGCTCAAAATGCGTTTAAAATCCGAGGAGGGCATTTATGGAGAACGGGCTAAGAAGCTTAATGATTTTCTCATAGAAAAAACGTCTGAAAGCAAGAAGCACAATATTTGAGAAGGAATTACTTCAGAGAAGGTAGAGGCAGACTGGGCTAGGTTGTTATATAGAGCAAATAATTCTCTGGTAGAGGGTAAGCACTCTTGGTAACGGGAAGCTTTCAGATTTTTTGTGAATATTTAACTAAATATAGCTTTTTGTAAGAACCTAGCCAACAGGGAAAATTAATGCAGAATATTTTTTTATAATTTACCTACTGAAACATTAACTGTTGCAAATGTGACAATTGCTAAAAAAAAATGTGGCAAAGCATAAAGCTTTGCAAAATTGCCACAGAACTTCACAAAGCATGCAATAAGATCACCAGAACTGTATGTCCCTAAAATGCATTCATAGCAATAGTTTTTTTTTATTGAGAAGAAACGTTATTGTTCGATTAATTAAAATCTTTACAATAGAAAAACACTCTAAAAATGTTATAAAAAGAGATTCGGTAATACAAAACTTAAAATATTTGAGGTCCTGTGGAAATATACCTTTTTAGGGGTACACTGGTGCAGGGTCACCCTTTTGTCCATGGGTTCAAAAACCAACAAAGTAGAGATCAGCACTGGAGTTGGGAATAAATAACAAGTTTATTAATCACTCATGAGTGGGACCACGTCCACACAGCACTCTCAAGTGCTGCCTGAGGTAGTACATTGAAGTCACAGAACACAGGCCTTATAGACAGCTTTTTCTGCACTGGTAAGCATGTGGATACAAATAGAAGGTACAGGCCTACACAGGAATAGTTACCGACAAACATGGGCAGATGGGAGATCACTTAGTCAGCAGAGGGGGAGCAGGAGTGCTTATGGCAGCAGTAAATGATTGACAGTTGAGTCTGAGACCTGGTGTTCTGGCAGCTACAAAATCTTAGCATGCACATTGCTTTTAGCTGAGTCAGGAAGTCAACTAAAATAGACAGCACAGGCAGGGAAAAAGACAAGCAGCAGAGGATGGGAGAATTACAAAACCAACAAAATGGATGCCACAACCATGATGGCTTCAGCTTATGCGAACAGAAATGATTTCAGATTTCCACAGTCCCAGATTTGAGTTTTCATGATTTTCCTAACGGCATGTGGTTGCTGTAAAAAAATATGTGCCAAGGGGCGCAGAATAACTGTTACTAAAAAGGAGCTATTCCGTTAAAATACAGTAAAGAGACAGACAAGGCACAAGTCCAGTGAAGTCCAACTGTTCAATCCACTCACTTTAAGGCTCTATCTAAAAGGATGGTGGTCTCTGCATAGAGAAGGATAGTGACTCTGGTGTCTCAGCGAAACTCAGGGCCATAAAGTGAAGTAAGCAGCCAGTAAACCACACAGGGCTGCTAACAAGTTGAGCCAGAGAAGAAGTGGCGATTGACTGCATTTTTGAGTGGAAAGCGACCCAGTGCAATAAGATGGAGATTTGGTTACTGGCACTCCCACCGCATTAAACCTTTTGCCACATTTGTGACAAAGTTAGTGACCTGGATATTGAGCATCGGGTTCTCTGGGTTCATGGATGCTAAGATGGCTTGGCGGCAGGAGCGAACACCAAGTGTATTCCATTCGCCCCCGTAGCAACATCCTTCAATTGTTGGGTAAGGCAGGGCAAACACACGCCACATGCTCAATCAACTCAGAGGTACACCCACACCCCCTGCACACTATATTGTCCTTTGAGCGCTACCATTCTGGTAGATGGTGCAAGAATGGCCATTCACCCATCCTGAGTGCCAAAAATCTTTTTTTCATGCTACTGCATAGGTGCATGATAGATATGGCACAGCGATACCTGGCTTAAACCTCGATGAAATCGTACAGACATGTTTGCATTTTGCTAGTTGAGCCCTATCAGAGTGAAAATACCAGGACCGGACTATTTTTTTGATGTACGATTTGAGGGCCTGCTGGGATGGGTTGATTCCCCAGATTTCAATCATGTCCAGCATTTGCAATGAGTGTTCTAGATAGCTGCGTTTTTGTCCCACTTCGCTTGAAGAGTGCAGATTATTGCACAGCTTGATAAAAGCGCCAGCCCCAACCCCTCGATGGTCTAGAAGGCCGAACGCAAATCTTATCTGAGCTGGGGATGAGGATTTCGAGAGACTCTATACTTGCTTGAAGATTCTTGGTATTATCTTTTCACCATACGGGAGTCTTTCACCAGCATAATCTCCTGGCCATACAATAGATAATTAGAGGTTTTGGCCTTCATGACATTCAGAAGAGGGGTCAGGCTTGGGGGTCAGTTTTTATTATGCCGGCCATACCCATCCAAATGATGCCGAACAGCAAACAAACACTATCCACTAAAATAGTACTACTGAGTGTCTTTGGTGAGGACTTCATTATGTTATTATATTATTACTCGCCTTCAATAAGGACTTGGGCAACGTTTGCCCTTCAGATCAGTATATAGGCATGCCCGGTAGAAAAGCTGCTGTTCTTCTTTGAACAAAGTTACAAGGTTTGTAGGGGGTGGCCAATAGCCTCTGGAGCAACTATTGTAAATTACAGCCATAAATGAGGTTAGTGCATCAATTATCTAAGGGCGTAGTCCTAAAGCCTGTACAGCTTTCACTCGGTCTCTTGTACTGTAATCACGTTACAAATACTGTTCTGAAGTAAATCAATAATAATGTGCTGAAACAAATCTAAATGTAATCTTGCACCTGGGAGTGAGATTCTGTTCAGAGAAGGGTGTGTGCTGGGGATATGGGCAAATTGTACACGCTAACTAATGAAATAAACATGAAAACTCCTGAGAGGAAGCACTCTAAGTAACTATACCCATTAGTCCATCAAAGACACACAGAAGAAATTCCAGTCTCGAAGTAGTATTCCTAGGATCATGAAAAGATGTCACATCCGACATAGAAGAAGTCTTGTTATTGTATGGTATTATCTCCTTCCCCTCCTCTATGACTTTGACTAATGTGTATGGTAACTGACAGTGCTCTCTCCTAGGGGTTTTCATAGTCAGAAATTTAAAATTTAGGTTGGTTGGTGGCTGAAACCCAAGGGTGTTGAGAACCAAAATACAGAATGCCATGACTCTGGTAGGTGCGTTGTGGTTTTGCCAAAGCTGCAGAATCGTTTACGTATAGTCAAATAAACGCATACATCCTAGCGGATTTACTCTGCTCTTTGCATAGGAATGTAAATAGCTGGCTTTATTGGCACATGTAATATGCAGCAAGTAATACACAAATGAGTCATTTACAGAGTACTCCTCTAATGGAAATACTGTAAATTTGTGTGTCGTGACAAGATAAGACTAAATATTGTTTTACTGTCCTATCACTATGGCATCACATGCATGGGCAAAACTCCCAGAATTCAACAATTATAGTAACTCCTGCAATAGATAGAACACTAATAAGCAAATGATGACAGTGCTGCTCCAAAAGTACGTTAGGGATAGCATTTCTATCACATTTACTGTTCTCTAGTGAGCTTCACTGTTAGAGCCAGTCGCCCCGGACATGGACCTATTTCTCATCGTGCCAAGAGAGTCATACTAGACCTCTGTAATGAAGCCAAAACATGTCTGTTGCTGCTTCCTGAAGAGGGATTTCGGAGTCCAGTTCTGTTTTTGACGGGTTCGAACTTATGTACTTGAAGGGGAGTCTCTTGCGCAATGGCATAATCTCCTCTCAGAATACACTCACACACAAAAATTTCACTCCTTTTGATGTAGCGCCTAAAGGTTTGAAAATTGTAGGGGTGCATTATATTCACTGTTAGTCGGCACCCGCACAAAATCCTTGCATATTTAGATGTATCATGTACAATGTATTAAGCAAATGTATCAGTTATATCGTAATATAGAAGTGTTAGAGATGTGAAACCATATTGTGAATGTATTCAGTAAAATGCATAATGATTAGTTTCCGTTCATGCAATGTATTAGGCTAAACATGTAACCTGATTGAAGTAACTCATGTATGTCGTTTATCCACGTATATGAAAGTAAAATTACTAATT